>NC_135505.1:3725691-3904095 GCF_052857255.1 Amblyomma americanum | reverse complement strand
GATGCAGCCACTCTTTGCGTGTTCCGAATGAAGGAAAGCGGCGTAGCCGTTTCTTTCAAATCTTTTTCCACGGTCTTCATTTCGTGGTTTACGGCGTCGTCTTCACTGCTACTCTTCCCTGGCACGGTTGATAAGAGATGCCACCACTGACCGCTTATGACTGACAGGGTGTGCTGAATTGAAATTTAGGTACCTTCCGGAATGCGTCGGTTCCGGTAGACGCGAAAACTAAGACCTGTTGGAGTACGGTTTTCCACGGTGTCGAGGGAACGGAAGGCAGCCGTCAGTCTCTTCCTCAACAGTGAAGTTGATTGAGGCTCAATGGCATTAAAGTGATCGAGGAAAGTGCGGGTGTGCTTCAGGTCTATGACGCAGAAGCAGTCGTCCACATACCTAAAAATATACTTTTGGTCGCGGTTGGAAGGTGGCCAAAGCTTTGCTCTCGATGGCTTCCATAGCGATGTTAGCCGCTGTGACCTAGATGGCTGCCCCCATTGCTGTGCCAAAGGTCTGCTGGTAGAAGTTGCCGCTGTACGTAAAATATGTGTTGGTGAGACAGAATTGCAAGAGTTGACAAAGTTCCGCTGCTTCGAAACGGTGTCCGATCCTGCCACGAGGTGTCATTCTCGAGACGTTGCTTACATGTCTCAACTGCGAGATCAACAGGCACGCTTGTAAAAAGCGAGCAGACGTTGAAAGAAACGATCTCATCTGTGTCTTCCAGGGCGACCTCTTTGATCTTGTTGATGAAGTCGGATGAATTCTTGATGCCTGTGCCTGTCTTGCCCACCAGCGTGAGAGAGAACTGCCATGAAGGTACTGTGACAACGAGTATAAAGGAGACTTTCTAAAATCCACTATTGGGCGCAGGGGAATCCCTGTTTATGCACCTTTGGTAGTCCGTATATGGCGGGCGCTGAGCCGTTTGTACATAGAAAGTCTCCTTTATACTCGTTGTCAACGGCTCAGCGCCCGCCATATACGGACTACCAAAGGTGCATAAACCAGGGATTCCCCTGCACCCAATAGTGGATTTTAGAAAGTCTCCTTTATACTCGTTGTCCACAGTACCTTCATGGCGTTCTTTCACCGCTGGTGGGCAAGACAGGCACAGGCATCAAGAATTCATCCGACTTCATCAACAAGATCAAAGAGGTCGCCCTGGAAGACACAGATGAGATCGTTTCTTCAGCGTCTGCTCGCTTTTTACAAGCGTGCCTGTTGATCTCGCAGTTGAGACATGTAAGCAACGTCTCGAGAATGACACCTCGTGGCAGGATCGGACACCGTTCGAAGCAGCGGAACTTTGCCAACTCTTGCAATTCTGTCTCACCAACACATATTTTACGTACAGCGGCAATTTCTACCAGCAGACCTTTGGCACAGCAATGGGGGGCAGCCATCTCGGTCACAGCGGCTAACAACGCTATGGAAGCTATCGAGAGCAAAGCTTTGGCCACCTTCCAACCGCGACCAAAAGTATTTTTTAGGTATGTGGACGACTGCTTCTGCGTCATAGACCGGAAGCACACCCGCACTTTCCTCGATCACCTTAATGCCGTTGAGCCCTCAATCAACTTCACTGTTGAGAAGAGACTGACGGCTGCCTTCCGTTCCTCGACACCGTGGTAACACGTACTCCAACAGGTCTTAGTTTTCGCGTCCACCGGAAACCGATGCATTCCGGAAGGTACCTAAATTTCAATTCAGCACACCCTGTCAGTCATAAGCGGTCAGTGGTGGCATCTCTAATCAACCGTGCCAGGGAAGTATGCAGTGAAGACGACGCCGTAAACCACGAAATGAAGACCGTGGAAAAAGATTTGAAAAGAAACGGCCACCCGCTTTCCTTCATTCGGAACACGCAAAGAGTGGCTGTATCAGGTGAGCCTGCTGCCCGAGAAGACGAAAGAGCTAACGCACCGAAACGAGCCGCTATCCCGTATGTACCGGGGATCAGCGAGGCGCTGGCGCGGATGTTCCGCAGCACGGCGTCCATGTTGCACATGTCCCAACAAGCAAGATAAGAAATGAGCTTGTAAACGTGAAAGACCACTGTTACGTCTCGCCTACGACGCGCGGTATAGCCGGCGCGGATGCAACGGACGCCGCGGCTTCGTTCATCGCGGCCGCAACGCCTCCCGCCAAGCGCGTCCAGGCAGGTTTCAGTGCCACGTGTCGTCGTGCGTGCGTGTGTGTGTGTGTGCATGTTGGTGCCCACGCTTGTCAAAGCGCGGCAGCCGGGGAGAGGAGCTCCCCAACTGGGAGGCGAGGAGGTCTGACCGGCGCCGGCCCGGCGGACGCGCCCGTCACGTCTGGACATGTCCGTGCGTCGCCGTCTTGTGCGACTCATCCCAAGCCGTACCTTCTTGCCCTCGTCTCCGAGGGTATAAAAAGACAGCTGCGCCGGACGCCAAGGAGAGACTTCGATTTCTTCCTTCGAGTAACGTGGTCGCCCTGACCGGCTGCTCTTTTGCGATGCCAGAATAAACAAGTTGTTCTGTTGCCAGTCGACTCATCCTTTGCCGGGACTTCGGATGTTTCCAGCTTTGCCCCAGGCCGCCAGGCCAACGCTACCTTGGGGCTTGCAACCCATTTTGCAACAACTGGTTGCCAGCGGTGAGATCGCGACAACGGAGGCCAGCAGCGAAGATATGCGGTCAACTGTATGCTGAGCAGCACAACGACCATCCGGGAGCAGTGCAACGAGCCCTGTGTGATGACTGGTTGCCTGCAGCGGAACGACTGCGCTGAATTCTTGGCTGCGAGGTTTGGTGGAGTGCGGGACTTTCTCTTCTGAGTTTGCCAGGCTTTTGTTAGTGTCAGAAACAGAGCTGGTAATTGTGGTTGTCGTTGCTGCCGGGTTAGTTTGCGGCAAGACAATAGTAGGCATTAGAGAAAGCAGCATTCGGAGCAGCCATGGATTTGAAGTCGTTGCGCAAACCGAAATTGCTGGAGCTTGCAAGAGAGTTGGGTCTGGATGTCTCAGACAAACTCAGAAAACCAGAACTGCTAAGGGGCTATTCTTGAGTTGGAGGCTGAGGATGACGAGCTGTCGGAATGCCTTGAGACCATAGAGGAGAGGGAGCAAAAAGAGGAGCGCGAACGTAAAGAGCAAAAAGAGAAAGACGAGCGCGAACGTAAAGAGCAAAAAAGAGGAGCGCGAACGTAAAGAGCAAAAAGAGAAAGACGACGCGCGAACGTAAAGAGCAAAAAGAGAAAGAAGAGCGCGCTTTGGAAATGAAGCGTCTCGAGGTAGAGATGGAACGACGCTCGTAATGGAAGTCAGGCACACGGTGCAGGAGAACGGGTATCGTTCAAAATGACTGACCTGATGCGGCCGTTTAAGCTTGGACGAGGACATTGGTTTGTTCCTGGTTAACTTTGAGCGAACGTGCGAGAAGCAGGGGTTCTCGTCGGGAAACGTGGCCACAGCGCTTGCTCACTTTGTTACCCGCGAGGCGGCCGACGTAGTCGCTCGCTTGAAGAGAGAGGAGGCAGAGGATTTCGACCAAGTGAAATCAAGTCTGCTAAAAAAGTACAGGGCTGTCAGCGGAGGCGTTCCGTCGGAAGTTTCAGGAAAATGAAAAAGGCAGAAATGAGTCATATACAGAGTTTGCCTACAGGCTTATGTCAAACATGCAGGAGTGGCTCAAAGAAGAGAAAGCGTTTGGTGACCACGAGAAAATTCTGCAGTGTTTCGGGCTGGAACAGTTTTATAGTCGGTTACCTGAGAACGTGCGGTACTGGGTCTTGGATAGGCCAGACGTTAGTACAGTGGCTAAAGCCGCCGACCTAGCCGAGGAGTTTGTGACGCGTCGGGCTCGCGGAGCTAAGGACGGTCAAAAGGGGTGAATTTGGCTCCAAGTCTGAGAGGCCGAAGTTCACACCCATGAGAGCAAGGGGGGACACGCGTAGTGCGGATGCGAGTGAAAGCAGTCCGACCGAACGTAAGGAGACGGCGGCAGCCGAAGCCGAACGCAGAAAGCGGTTCGAGAGGAGGCCAGCGCGCGTGTGTTATACGTGCCAGAAGCCGTGTCACTTTTCGGCGCAGTGTCCAGAAACAAAAAGAGAAGTCGTGTGTTTGTCATTATGTAGCACTGACGAGAACATGAAGCTTCTCGAGCCTTACATGCGAGACTTCCTCGTGAACGGGAAAGAGTGCCGAGTGCTTCGTGATTCCGCAGCTACATGGATGTAGTTCACCCCTCTTACGTAGAACCCGATATGTTCACGGGCGAGTGCGCATGGATCAAGCAAGCCTTGGAAGCTCATAGCGTGTGTCTGCCCGTAGCAAAAGTGTTTATTGAAGGACCTTTCGGAGCACTTGAGACGGAGGCCGTAGTGTCATCTATGCTGCCCCCCAGTACCCGTACCTATTTTCGAACAGGTCCGATCACCTCCTGCGCGAGAAGGGGCTTTTGTTTGGTGAGGCTAGCGTTCAGGCCTTTAACCAGATCGAGAGTTCGGGAGCTCGCTGCAAAGGCGGTAGTTGCGGGGCCGACGTTGTCGAACAATGAGAAAGGGTCGGAGGCGCAGCAAGCTGATATTCCTAGCACGTCAGAACTGGATAAAATTGAGCCTGTAGCGTTGAAGGCACCAGGTACTGGAGAGGAAATGCCTGACACGGGAAAGTTAGAAGAGCTTCCGGTCGAGCTTCCGGGACTAAGCTCAGTGACGAACAGGGAAGACACTGATCAGGTCATTAGTGACTTAATCATTAAAGCACCGCTGTCGCCTGAGCAGAAAACCGAACTACACCAACTCTTACAAGAGTTTCAAGGTCAGTTCTCTGAGAGGCCTGGTAGGACTTCTGTCCCTTACTCATGATATAGAACTTACCTCGCCAGAGCCAGTACGATCCAAGGCGTACCGGGTGTCACCCCGCCAGCGCGATAGTATGGAGGCTGAGGTAAAGAAAATGCTACAGCTCGGTGTTATTGAGGCGGGTGAGAGTGATTATACCTCCCCTTTGATTTTAGTTGAGGTACCGGGCAAGGAACCTCGTCCTTGCGTCGACTACCGCAGGCTTAATTCCATCACTAAGGATCAAATTTATCCGATCCCTAACATCGAGGAGCGCCTTGAGAAAGTTAGTAGCGCTCAGTTTATTTCCACCCTAGATCTTGTCAGGGGTTATTGGCAGGTTCCACTTACAAAAGAGGCTAGTAGGTATGCGGCGTTCATTTCACCAATGGGAACATTCCGTCCTAAAGTTTTGAGTTTTGGTTTGAAGAACGCGCCATACTGCTTTTCAAGCCTCATGGACAAAGTGTTGCGGGGACAGGAAGAATTTGCTTTACCGTATTTAGACGACGTAGCGATATTCTCCGCATCCTGGTCTGAGCATATGGCACACTTGCGGGCAGTGCTAACCCGCCTGCGCGAAGCGGACTTGACAGTCAAGGCTCCCAAGTGCCAATTAGCACAGGCCGAGGTTGTCTACCTCGGTCACGTGATTGGACAGGGTCGTCGCCGCCCCTCTGAAATAAAGGTGGCCGCTGTGCGAGACTTCCCGCAACCGCGCACGAAGACCGATATTCGGTCGTTCTTAGGTGTCGCCGGCTACTATCAGAGGTACATCCCCAGGTACTCCGATATCGCGGCTCCCCTGACGGATGCTCTAAGAAAAACAGAGCCCCAAACAGTCGTCTGGAGCGAGACAAAGGAAAGAGCTTTTAGCGCCTTAAAGAGCGCCCTAACAAGCCAGCCCTGTGCTACGATCGCCAGACTACACAAAAGGGTTCGTTGTTCAGTGCGATGCTAGTGGAGCGAGGCATGGGCGTTGTACTGTGCCAAAGGGACAATGGAGAAGTGGAACACACCCCCGTCCTGTATGCTAGTCGTAAGCTGACCTGTCGTGAGCAGGCGTACAGCGCCACCGAGAAAGAGTGTGCGTGTCTCGTGTGGGCCGTTCAGAAATTGTCATGCTACCTAGCCGGCTCGAGGTTTATCATTGAGACGGATCACTGCCCTCTCAATGGCTGCAGACCATCTCTCCCAAAAATGGCCGCCTCCTGCGCTGGAGCCTCGCTTTGCAACAATATTCCTTTGAGGTGCGTTACAAAAAGGGGAGTCTCAACGGTAACGCCGATGGCTTAAGTCGAAGCCCCTAACGTAGGAATCCGCCTCAAAGTGTTTGTTACTGATGTTTTCTTCCTGAGGCAGGATTTTTAACATATTGCTTTTGTTTAGTGTTTCTAAGTGATTATGTGCTTTCTAGTGCAATTTTCCAATTTGTGGACGCGTTCTGAGTGCTGCTTGACTACTGTAAGGAACTAGGCAGTAGTATAAAAGGGGAAAGAGCCTGGCAGAGCTTAGTGAGGGTTGTCTCGTGCTTGCTGACTGAGCGGTTGCGTTTCGGCGTAGTTCTAACGCTTGCTGGGAACGAGCACAAAAATGGCAACTCTCACGAAGTCACTTTGCAGTGTCCTGTGTGATCCTGAACATGTGAACGAGGCCTTCTCTGTGCGCTGCGCTCCAAGCAACGTCGAGGGACGATCGGTTTCGATTACGAGCATCATCGAGCGACATCCCTCTGGACAGCGGATGCAGTCCCCTGACCATCGGGATCTCCTTCTCCCGCGGGGCGGTCTGTTACGTCTCGCCTACGACGCGCGGTATAGCCGGCGCGGATGCAACGGACGCCGCGGCTTCGTTCATCGCGGCCGCAACGCCTCCCGCAAGCGCGTCCAGGCAGGTTTCAGTGCCACGTGTCGTCGTGCGTGCGTGTGTGTGTGTGTGCATGTTGGTGCCCACGCTTGTCAAAGCGCGGCAGCCGGGGAGAGGAGCTCCCCAACTGGGAGGCGAGGAGGTCTGACCGGCGCCGGCCCGGCGGACGCGCCCGTCACGTCTGGACATGTCCGTGCGTCGCCGTCTTGTGCGACTCATCCCAAGCCGTTCCTTCTTGCCCTCGTCTCCTAGGGTATAAAAAGACAGCTGCGCCGGACGCCAAGGAGAGACTTCGATTTCTTCCTTCGAGTAACGTGGTCGCCCTGACCGGCTGCTCTTTTGCGATGCCAGAATAAACAAGTTGTTCTGTTGCCAGTCGACTCATCCTTTGCCGGGACCTTCGGATGTTTCCAGCTTTGCCCCAGGCCGCCAGGCAAACGCTACCCTTGGGGCTTGCAACCCATTTTGCAACACCACCTCCCTCGTGCCAGTTTTCCCGGCGTGGTTTACAAGATTGCCTGCGCCGACTGTTCATCAGTTTACATAGGGGAAACGAAAGACTTCAAGAGACGCCTGAAAGAACATCAGTACGATGTACGAAAAGGAAAAGTGACAACGAACGCAATCGCGGAGCATGCGCAAGAGACTGGTCACGAAATTAACTGGGATGAAGCAGATATAGTGACAACGAAAAAAGAATGTATCAGCCCGCCGAAATCTCGAGTCATTAATCATCCAGACTACGCCCAACACAATAAATAAGAATGACGGCACGTTGCACCCTATCTACGCGAAATGCCTCAAAACGATAGTAACCGCTACAAAAAGCCCGGGACGTCCAGCTGGTTGCTCATTGTGAACAAGGGAGCCGTAGCGCTCCCGAAACGTAATTTTTTGTTGACCTTGGTCAGTGACCAGTGAACCCCATCGAGGGATAGAGTAGAAGAGACCTTCAGTGTCCACTGAGAATGCCGAGTTAGCTCTTAACACTTCTTGCTGAAGTTCCTCAATGAGTGCGACAGAGTTCTTCATCCCGAAAGGGTCTTCAGGTATCAGACTGTTCAGATGGCGCTGGAGGTAACTACCGACCACCTTTTGCCACGAACCCTCTTCTGAAATGATGACCCTCAACTGTACCGACGGCTTATGTGTCTTGGCTGTGAAGAACACTTTCAGGGTATTCTCGGAGCATTTCTGGACTGATTTGCGCACATGGTCGAAATTCAATTCCTCAAGGATCTTTTCTGCAGTGGATTTCACTTTTGTCGGCTTTTTCCGTGTGCGCATAAAATGCTTTTCCTTGGCTTCAGCGGGTTTTTCGTTAAACCTCCCCGTGGGCTGCACCACAAAAAGGCCTTTCGTGTCAGACCGTAGTAGAGCCAACTCCGAGTCACGGAAAAACTTTACCACCTTGCGGAGGCCTTGCTCCTTTCTTGAGCCTACTTCGTTCCCTTGCTTCCGAAGGCAGTCGATACCCTCGGACAAACACCTCTCTATTTCGTGGGCAGGAGACAAGTTCGAGACGCCCCTCACAACCGCCAGAAGTTCGTGTTTCCTCACATCAGGCACCAAACTGTACTTGGTACACTTGGACAGCAGCGCTTCGACGTTCTGTGGACACGCTGCGCAATCAATGTACGCCACAGGCGCTGGGTTCGGTGGTCTCTTCTTCTTTCTAGGTAGCCTCACGCGACATGGGTTCCAGTGGCACTCGGCGAGGCGTGCTACAAGCCATGAGTCCTGGTAGCGTCTCTCTTCAGCTCATCCTGCAGCGCCAGAAGTCGTCACAGCTCTGAGCCAATCACGCAAGTTCCTAACCTGCTTCCAGCATACCGACTTGAGGATTCGGCATATTCGTCTCCAGTGGCTCGTCGATGGCTCCAGTAAGCCGAACAGTCCAATCACGTCAGGTGGAGGGACACTGTTTTTGATGCAGTACATCAGGTAGCGCGCACTGCAGGTTGTCAAAGCTATGGCACTGATGCACACGTTGGCATGATTACTCAGAGATTGACATAAAATGAAAGAGCCAACAGTAGAAGAAAAGCACTGAATCAAAGCTGAATGGTGGGCCAGTTGGTATGACGTGTCGAAGAATAGTTTTTACCAGCCAAAAAAAGACGAGGGACAAGAAGAGAACTTATACAGGACGAGGCTGGACTAACAACTGACATCTTTATTGTGCACATTCCTTCGAGTAACCGTCACGCATGCGTCAAGCCAGAATAGATAATATACGTTTAATCGCTCATGAAGTCAATCTCTTTCGTTGTCCGCCCAGTCGACGGGGTTATACGGAGGTCGTGGGTTCCGATCCCACCGGCGGCATAGTTGTTTTTTCTGCTGCTTCATAAGTAAATTTCTTTAAGTGAAAGGTTAGTCTAAGCATTATTCTCCCAATGATCGGGTCTACATATAAAAAATAGAAACATTTCCCTATGCACCTTGGTTTCGGTGACCGTTGGCTTCCTTCATGTTTGTCAAACGTGCTCCTCATTTCATTTGCCTTGTCTGTTAACAGCTTAACAAGGGTCGCGGTTCTGACAGTCTTGATGCCATAAGGGGGTTCTCGCACAGTTTCCGCCCTCGCCGTTAGATGACGTTCCACGTCACACTCACGGTATTACAGGATGTGCTACGTCCGCCGCTAAGGACGAGTGCGGCGCTGGTGAAAACTCGAGGTTCGCTTACACGCAAAACATAAATACCCACGAAAGCAGCAGATTGGACAGCCGTCGCCGTAGCTCAGTTGGTAGAGCAACGGGTGCGATATTCGGAAGTCGTGGGTTCGGATCCCACCGGCGCCATAGTTGTTTCTTCTGCTGCTTTATAAGTAATCTTCTAAAGGCGATAGATTAATCTAAGTATTATTATCCCACTGATTAGCACTACACTATAGAAAAATTTTAAAAAATTCCCCTATGCACCTTGGTTTCGGTGACTGTTGGCTCCCTTCATAAGTGTGTCAAAACGAGTCCCTCATTTCCTTTACCTTGTCTGTTATATATATATATATATATATATATATATATATATATATATATATATATATATATATATATATATATATATATATATATATATATATGCTGACCCGAAAGACGCGGGTTTGATCCAGGTCGCGGCGCTCGAATTTTGATGAAGGCTTAATTCTAGACACGTGTGCACTGTGCGATGTCAGTGCACGTTAAAGAACCTCAGGTGGTCGAAATTTCCGAAGCCCTTAAATACGGCGTCCCTCATAGCCTGAGTCGTTTAGGACGTTGAACACCAGAAGACCGCTGGCTCGAAAGACGCGGGTTCGATCCTTGCCGCGGCGGTCGAATTTCGATGGAGGCGAAAGTCTAGAGGCCCGTGTACTGTGTGATGTCGGAGCACGTTAATGAACCTCATGTGATCGAACTTTCTAGAGCCCTTCACTAGGGCGTCCCTGATAGCCCGAGTCGCTTTGGTACGTTAAACCCCCATAAACCATATCTCCGATAAATACAAAAGAGAACGATGACAACGTCATCAGAACACAAAACCTGCGACAGCACTGGCCATTCGTGGTAAAAACTAAAATTCCCTCCTGGATAAAGTTATCAATCTCGGAAGCTTCAACCGTATCTTTGTTAGCTGTCGCTGTGAAAATAGAGAACTGTGGCCCCATAAAGTGGTTGGCAAGGTGGTCACTGACACACGCTTTGCAATGTATCGCCAAATGTCCGCCAATGCCAAAGCGACACTTGTTCTCGTGCTCTTCTAGCCACATTTATACGTCTACTAGGCTGCCCGATATAGGATTTATCACAGGACAGTGGAATTTTGTGCCCCACTCCCTGCCGACAAGGGACATACGTGTTCCTGTGTCTCTTAGCACAGCCGGGCTTTAATTTCTTTACCGGGCAATTCATCTTACACAAGCTCAAAATCTTTCAGGTGCCGCGGCGGTGGCTCAGTGGTTGTGGTGCGCGGCTGACTCGAAAGACGCGGGTTCGATCCCGACCGCGGCCGCATTTGAATGGAGGTGAAATGCTACAGCTCCGTGTACTGTGCGATGCCAGTGCACGTTAAAGAACCTCAGGCGGTAGAAATTTTCGGAATTCGGAACCCTCCACTACGGCGTCCCTCATAGCCTGAGTTCCTTTGGCATGTTAAACCCCATAAAGAAATCTTTCAGGTGCCGTGAACAAAACTTTCACGTGTGACCACTGGCCCACCTTCTTGAGATAGTGTGACACTTTAGATATTTACGACATCACCACTGACTTTTCCTACTTCCTTTTTTCCTTTCTTCACGACAAGTCATGTCGTCATGTGATTGAAGAAAGTATTGACATGAAAACTGCACGGAGGCGGCGGGCTAACAGAAACACGTGTTAGCTTCAATCGTTGAAAGCCTGCATCGTAAAAGGAAGGAAGCGTCACGCTTGAGCGATGAAAAAAGAGGTGAGCACAGGAGATAGTCTAATACTATTTTGCTTACTCCGATTTATTTCCTGAGGTTGGTTATATTGCTCCTAACTTATGATTTAAAGATGACTAGGTTTGCGGCAGGTTGGTTCTACCGGATACCGGAAGGTTGTCCCAGGAAACTAAAGATCTCATTAAGAAACACCAAAGCATATAGGCGTCTAACATCAAATACACAACAGAACTGGCAGAGCTATCAAAGTTAATCAATAAGCGCAAGGTGGCCGACATAAGCAAGTTGAATATGTAGAGAAAAGACCATGCTCTAAAGAACGTAGGTACTACCTAAGAGCGGTGAAGAGGACAATAGTCATAGGCAAAAACCAGATGCATTCATTAAGAAGCAAAGAGGGCTAAGCCATTAGAAATATGCATACGGCAGTTAATGTAGCCGAACAGCCCCGCTCAAATATATACAGTACCCAATGTAATCAGGAAGTTAATGAGAGAGGCAGTAGCGCACAGCACTGGAAACATCCAGCCAGTAACGAAAGAGGAAGTAAAGAAAGCCTTAGGAGCAATTCATTTTCGCTCTCAGCGCAACACGAACGGGACAAAAGACGAAGGACTAGCACAAACAGGCGCTGACTATCAACTGGTTTTTTATTGAAGAGCGAAAAGCTTATAAATACGAACAGTGAACTACTTATCAATCAACAAAAGTTATCTGGAAGGCACGTGGGAGGTTAGATAGCTCAATTCCCTCTCGGATAACGTTATGGAAGGGCTGCTGATACATTTTGCGCCGTTGTGGTAAATATAAAAAGCTTCCATAACTTCGCGTGTTAATTTATTGTTATGTCGGAACAAGATGCGCGTGTTCTTGTAATCGGGAACACATTGGCATTTTTTGCACTGGAAAGACGCCTGGGCAAGGGGGTCCCCTTTAGCTCTCGTTTCTGCATGATCCTTTTCATGCCTGCATTGGCATTGCCTGCTGTGGGAGCCTGTGTGAGACAGGGGGTCATTTTTTCTGGTATTTTCATGCTCCATCAAGCGTTTGTTAACGCACCTGCCAGTCTGGCCAATGTACATGGCACCGCAAGAGAAGGGGACCTGGTATACCACCCCTACCTCGCAGGGTATAGATGGCGACACATGACGCACTTGACAAGCATTTCTCTTGCTCTTGCCGTAGTGCCTCTGATTCACCTGTTTGCACATTGCGCTAAGTTTTTTAGGTGCAGAAAAGACGACATCAACGTCGTATCTACCCGCAACTTTTTTCAGCCCATGTGACAAGCAGTGTGCATACGGGACCACAGCCGGCTTTTTCTTTTTGGCTTCTTTCGGCTGAGCCCCATTCTTGAGCTGCCTAAGAATTTTCTCCGCTGCCCTGGAAATGAGTTGATCTGGGTACCCGTTCACACGTAACCTGCCTGTTTGCGCCGAAATGCTCTCTCGCGTCCTTTCATGGCAAGATTTCCTGAGAGCTGATTGCAGGCAAGATGCGGCGATGCCCTCCTTTATGAGCTTAGAATGGCCAGACCGGAAGTTTAGCAATGGTTTGGCAGTCCTCGGGCGATACCACCAACACAAATGTTTTTCCCCCCCACACAGTGCCAAATCCAAAAACTGCAGTTCTTTGTTGCTGGGAACCTCAGTTGTGAACTCCAGCCCACGTCCGCATTCCTTAAAAGTTTTCAGAACGTCGACTAGACTTCTAGGCAAACTGCCTGTTCGGGTGAGCACCAAGTAATCGTCGACATACCGAAAAATTCTGACAACTACCCCATCCAATGCCTTTTCAATTTCCCTATCAACCCTGCTTAAAAAGATGTCGGCTAACACAGGTGCCACCCTGGAGCCTATGCAATCCCCCGACGATTGTACATAAGCCTTTCCCTCCTAATCAACCACTGTTGCAGATAGATAAAAGGACAAGATTTCTAAAAAACAGTCAACCGAGACACCGCATCCATCGATAAAAGCACTTTCATCATTGTCCTGTGTTATGCACATCTTCACAGCTTTCATGAGTTCACAATGTGGCAAGGAATAATAAAGGTACACCACATCAATGCTGAAAAACATGCAGTTACCAGGGTTATCCGTTTTGAGAAAATCGACCAGCAAGTCCGAATTGGGAATCACAAATGGGTCCGGAACGCACAAAGAAGCCAGTTGCCTCTGAAGATACCCTGAGACGACATGCTGCCAAGTCCCCCGTTCAATGACGATGGAACGAAAAGGATACACTGGCTTGTGCGTCTTAGCGGTGAAAAAGACTTCGAGCTGGTGACCCGTTGACTTGTTGGCTGCTTCAGCCAGCTTGTTCAAGTTGTGGCAATCAACAGTGGTTGATTGGGAGGGAAAGGCTTATGTACAAGCGTCGGGGGTTTGCATATGCTCCAGGGTGGCACCTGTGTTAGCCGACATCTTTTTAAGCAGGGTTGATAGGGAAATTGAAAAGGCATTGGATGGGGTAGTTGTCAGAATTTTTCGGTATGTCGACGATTACTTGGTGCTCACCCGAACAGGCAGTTTGCCTAGAAGTCTAGTCGACGTTCTGAAAAGTTTTAAGGAATGCGGACGTGGGCTGGAGTTCACAACTGAGGTTCCCAGAAACAAAGAACTGCAGTTTTTGGATTTGGCACTGTGTGGGGGGAAAACATTTGTGTTGGTGGTATCGCCCGAGGACTGCCAAACCAATGCTAAACTTCCGGTCTGGCCATTCTAAGCTCATAAAAGAAGGCATTGCCGCATCTTGCCTGCAATCAGCTCTCAGGAAATCTTGCCATAAAAGGACGCGAGAGAGCATTTCGGCGCAAACAGGCAGGTTACGTGTGAACGGGTACCCAGATCAACTCATTTCCAGGGCAGCGGAGAAACTTCTTAGGCAGCTCAAGAATGGGGCTCAGCCGAAAGAAGCCAAAAAGAAAAAGCCGGCTGAGGTCCCGTATGCACACTGCTTGTCACATGGGCTGAAAAAAGTTGCGGGTAGATACGACGTTGATGTCGTCTTTTCTGCACATAAAAAACTTAGCGCAATGTGCAAACAGGTGAATCAGAGGCACTACGTCAAGAGCAAGAGGGATGCTTGTCAAGTGCGTCATGTGTCGCCATCTATACCTTGCGAGGTAGGGGTGGTATACCAGGTCCCCTTCTCTTGCGGTGCCATGTACATTGGCCAGACTGGCAGGTGCGTTAACAAACGCTTGATGGAGCATGAAAATACCAGAAAAAATGACCCGATGTCTCACACAGGATCCCACAGCAGGCAATGCCAATGCAGGCATGAAAAGGATCATGCAGAAAGGAGAGCTAAAGGGGACCCCCTTGCCCAGGCGTCTTTCCAGTGCAAAAAATGCCAATGTGTTCCCGATTACAAGAACACGCGCATCTTGTTCCGACATAACAATAAATTAACACGCGAAGTTATGAAAGCTTTTTATATTTACCACAACGGCGCAAAATGTATCAGCAGCCCTTCCATAACGTTATCCGAGAGGGAATTGAGCTATCTAACCTCCCATGTGCCTTCCATATAACTTTTGTTGATTGATAAGTAGTTCACTGTTCGTATTTATATGCTTTTCGCTCTTCAATAAAAAAAACCAGTTGATAGTCAGCGCCTGTTTGTGCTAGTCCTTCGTCTTGTGTCCCGTTCATGTTGCGCTGAGAGCGAAAATGAACACTTACCAACTCGCCCAAATTTCCGCCTTGCTTAGGAGCAATGCAAAGGGGAAAATCAGCTGGTGACGATCAGGTAAAAACAAATCTGTTGAAGGACAGAGAAAAACTACAAAAACTAGCCACCCTGTATACGCAATGCCTTATAACCGCGAGTATACCAGAAGCTTGGAAGAATGATCAAGTCATCTTAGTCCATAAAAAAACGTCAATGACTTGAAAAATTACAGACCGATCAGTTTACTGTCCGTTGCTAATAAGGTGTTTACTAATGTAATCACTAATGCAGTCAGGACAACCTTAGACTTGAATCAACCAACTGATCAAGCAGATTTCTTTAAAAGGTGCACGACAATAAATAATATCCACACTTTCATTCAGGTGATAGAGAAAGGCGCAAAATTTGGCCGATTATGAGAAAGCATTTGAGATAGTCGAAACTTCGGCAGTCCTGAAAGCATTGCGAATTAGGGTGTTGAAGAGCCTTATTGTGAACAAGGCCCCGTAAGCCGGGGCCGAAACGTCATCTTTTTAACGATTGGTCGGCGCTTGAAGATTTTCCGCCAAGAGCCTTATGTAAAAATACTGGAAGATATCTGTAGCAGGTGCACAGCTATCATAGTCCTCCAACAAGTTAGCAATAAACTTCTAAGAAGAAAGTGTGTCAGACAGGGAGACACGATCTTGCCAATGGTATTCACTAACTTTTCAGAAAAGGCCTGAATCGGGAACAGCTGGGGATAAGAGTTGATGACGGATACCTAAATAATGAGATTCGCTGATGCCATTGCCTTGCTGAGTCACCCAGGTGATGAACTGCAAAGCATGATCAAAGTTCAAGGGTAAAAAATACCGCGACAGGAACAGCACGTAGGAAGAGAAATGGACAGGACGAGGACCGCTCGTCCTCTCCGCTTCTTTTTCTACGCCTTCTTCCTATCGCGGCTCTTTTTACCCTCGAACATGTCGGACCAACTGTTCTAGAAATTATCCGTGCTGAAAATGATCAATGAGTTAGACAGATAGACAGACAGCGCAGAAGGTGAGCCTAAAAATTTATACCCAGAAAACCAACGTGATGCTCAACAGTCTCGGAAGGGAACAGCAGTTCACAATTGGAAGCGAGCTGTTGGAAGCGGTAAAAGAATTCGTCTACTTAGGGCAGGTAGTGACAGCTGATCCGGATCACGAGAGGGAAATAACTAGCTTCAAATAAGTTGCTGGACGAGTGGGGATTTCATGCTTTCATTCACACAGCGCGAAGACGAATACGGACAAGAGGAGGGAGACGCCCCAAAGCGCTGCATTGGCGCTTTGTGGTGTCTGCCTCCTCTTGTCCGTGTTAGTCTTCGCGCTGTGTGAATGAAAGCATGAAATAACTAGAAGAATAGGAATAGGGTGCAGTAATTTGGCATGTTCTCTCTTATTGTGATTGCCAGTTATATCTATAAAGAGAAAAGTAAACATAACAGCTTTATCTTACCGTTTCTCATCCACGGGGCAGAAACGTAGAGGCTAACGAAAAGGGTTCAGCTTAAGTTTAGGAGAACGCAGCGAGCCATGGAAAGAAAAATGATAGGCGTAACGTTAAGAGACCAGAAGACGGCACAGGGGGTCAGGGATCAAACACGGGTTTATGACAGCCTGGCGGAAATCAAGAGGAAGAAATGGGCTCGGGCAGGGCATGTGATGCGAAGCCAAGATAACCGCTGGTCCTCAAAAGGTAGCGGAGTGAATCCCAAGAGAAGGAAAGCGTAGCAGAGTGCGGCAGAAGGTTAGGCGGACGGATGAGATTAATTTTGCAGGCATAGGGTGGGCGCAGCCGGCAAAGGACAGGGTTAATCAGAGAGACATGGGAGAAGCCTTTGTCCTGCAGTGGTCGTAGTCAGGCCGGTGGTGATGACTACAGCGATATTTATAAATCGCACTAAAGCGGAAAGTTTTGCGAGTTGGTGAACGTTCATGATGTAGCGCTTGTCTGTGTCGTCCTGTCCGTCTTTCGTGTTTCCTTCGCAATATTTTTTACATCATGATATTTAATAGATCTGTTATAATTATGGCGTTAAAGGCCCCGTTACGTCAAAAATCCGGCGTCGGCGTTGTGAGCGATAATTAGGGCGCCGTAGAGTGGCCTGGGAAACCTCCCCCGGAGAAGCAACCTAAGTGGGTAACCTGTAGGTCGCGTTACCTTGTGATATCACCACAACCTACTCACCGAATTGTGAGCAAAGTAACCACTCTGGTAGGTGGAAGTTAATAAATGGCCGATCGAGAGAGGTTGCTCGGGACGAGCAACTAGGGTCGCACAAGACCAACCGGTGGCAGCACCTGCCACCCCTGAACCACTGTAGGTCGCGTTACCTTGTGATATCACCACAACCTACTCACCGAATTGTGAGCAAAGTAACCACTCTGGTAGGTGGAAGTTAATAAATGGCCGATCGAGAGAGGTTGCTCGGGACGAGCAACTAGGGTCGCACAAGACCAACCGGTGGCAGCACCTGCCACCCCTGAACCACTGTAGGTCGCGTTACCTTGTGATATCACCACAACCTACTCACCGAATTGTGAGCAAAGTAACCACTCTGGTAGGTGGAAGTTAATAAATGGCCGATCGAGAGAGGTTGCTCGGGACGAGCAACTAGGGTCGCACAAGACCAACCGGTGGCAGCACCTGCCACCCCTGAACCACGGCACCATTGCACAAGGGGTGGTGTAAGGTATGAGGACTCCTAGGCAAATATGAATGCAAAGCCGACGATGACCAATCATGACCAATGAAGATTTAATTGTAAAACAGCAACTTATTTTGTGTACGAAGGAAGTATTGTGATTGACCCATTGCACCAGTGACTTGAGTTATTTTATTTAACAGGTAATTATTATGACAGTAGAGCACCGTAACGGCGGGGTGATTAGTAGTAATACTAGCACCAAATTAGCTATGGTGGCGGCCTTCCGACCTTCTGCTGTTGAGTGCATTCGTTTTTGATGTAACCCAACCCAACTGCACATTATAGGTATTAAGCGAATACCTTAGAGAACTTTCCAGAAGAGCAGGACAAACGACATATGGACGATAAAGTCTCAGCGACATCGTTCACTTGTTGCAGGATATTCGACATTCACTGTTCGTGGTGGGCGTCCTCTCCGTTTTTATCTGAGTTACACGTGTCTTTCTTCCTGGCGTCATGCACTCATCTTGAACATTGTGTGAGTGTTTTGAGCGCATTCTACTGCTTGTGGTCTGCAGGGCATGAGGACATAAAGTGGCGCCATCTGCTTCGTGGCATGCTGGGTAGGATACCTCCTTGCGGCTTTTAGGTGGTCCGCGCTGCATTCGATAAACACCAACACTGTTCTAGCTCAACTTTTTGGGCATGCACGAGTGACTGCGCGAACACTCAAGAAATTCGCTGCACAAGCTACTGCGAGCAAAGTGAAAACTTCGAACCGCTTATTCGTGCCATTTTGTCAGATTTGGGATTGGCGGTGGAACAGTCATTGCCATGAGTTGAGACGAACGGGGGGGCGCCTTCATAATAAATGACCGATAACTAAGAACACATGAAAGCCTCCTTTACTCGGGAGCAAGGATGGTGTACACCACACGTGGCTGCGTGCCTTGCTGCTCTCGGGACGCCTTTGGGAGTTTGCCGAAGCGGGAGCACCCGGACTGAATTGGTCAACGTGGCACGCGTCTCGAAAAAAGCGCTGACTTCTTCGGCTACTTCGACCGCAGGCGCTTCTCGAAAGGGGCGTGACAGTGCAGGCATTTATTCGAAGCTTGTGTGGAATAGAAAACTTATTCTCTACTGCACTGCGTTGAGCGGCTTGCAGAACGAAATGTAGCGTTGTTTCATTTCAGTGGCAGCGGTGACTGGTAGCCATCAAATTATTTTAGATTTTTTGCATTCAGCCACAGCGCACACATGGTGGGAGCGGAGCGCTCCGGGTTAAAGATCACGGGACTTAGAATATAAACACTTTATGCACTGTTCCGTTTTGATTTGCAGTCTAGTTTTTCTTGAAAGAGGTCTTCGTGACGGCCAGAACGGCGCATTGGCAAGTACAGTCACCCAAGTGGACTGCGACATTGCTGGCATTGTCAGTTCACCAACGCGAAGGGCGAATAGTTTGGAAGGTCTGTTTAATATATCTAAATTTAGAAAAGAAAACACAACACTGTTCGCTTTCTTTTAAGCATGACCAAAGGCTCGGCCAGGGCAAAGGCCCGTCACTTGGAACCCATGCAGTAAATCGGCGCACTCCGCCCGATCGATCGTCTGTTTCTGAATAAAACACGGTGGGGACCTAGTTGGCCCCGCATTTTACATTTTACAACGAATACATAGAAGGCGCCAATCGTGTCATGTCTTTCTATGAATTCGTAAAAATATTTAGCGCTGTTAAATTTCAAGAAAAGAAAATTATCTGTTCCTTCTAGCACCGTTTCATTAACATGCAAGCAGGTACTGCAATCGTAATTAATGCAAGGGGGAAAAAAGAAACAGGGGCGCGTGGTTTCAATTTGGGGAGAACTTTCTACCCGCTCCTGTTGCTGCGATTACGCAAACGTCTCACGTGACCGCCCTCAGTGCGCGAGGGGACCAAACCGCAGAGCAGGCTCATTCAGTCATATCGTCCCCATCTGCATGTGAATTCGAGAGAGCATGTACCGCCGTCGCCGCAAGGAATGTCCGAGAAGGCAGCTTCACCGCCGAGGTTGTCCAGCAGCAGTTCTCCGTTCAGGGAGAAGCCTGCGTGTCAAATAAAGTTAAGAACGCATTTACTAAGCAACGTTTCCAAGTCGCAGCACAAAAAGCGAGTTGAGAGCAATCACTATGACATTAATTTCTGACAGGTTCAGGACGCAAATGGAAGGTCAAATATTGAAGATTATTTCTAGTGTTAAACGCAAGCCCATCGGCGTCACTGCAGAACAAAGGCGCCTTCCATTTGCCTCCAGTTCAGCCTGCACCATTCCAATTCACCGGGATCGGGAACTCACTTATTGTTTTGTCGTGGAGGTCCAACATGCAGCCGACGATGTCACCGATCATCCACTGCTTTCCGTATGATTCCGTGGCGCCGCCATGGCTCTTGACAGCCTGCGATAAAGTACAAGAGCGCGCCGTCCAGACAGGAGTAACCGAGGCACACTTCAGCTCTGCCCTGTGCAAAGATTGATTGATTACTTTGATGGTGTAACCACAGAACCGTTTCATACCAGTAGTGTGTTGAAAAAAAGGTTGCAAATCTGTGCAGTATAAAGAAAGAAAAAGAGTTTGAGAACGCTTTGCCTGTGTTGGCAATGGTTGGGCGGCCTTCTGGAATAAAGCTGAAGCAAGAGCATACGTCGTCGTGTTTTGTGTTCTGTCCGTGTGTCTAAGCGCTGTTGGCGAATATGATGCAATACCAACCAGCCTGACACCTTTCTTATACTGGCAAGCAAACATGGACTGACCACAGGAACTGTGGCGGAACTGCTTGCCAGCGGTATTTGACGGCGTGTGCCTATATGCACAGTGCGCCCTTCTTAATCTTCCTGTACTGCAAGAATTTTTCTATGTAAAAGCAGGAAGGCGCTCCTGCTTGTGTTCGCTGACCAGGGTCACTGATGGCTGACAAGCTAGCTGGGTGAGCAGTCTTATCAATCATCTATGTGCGGCGGCGAAGCTGTTCAATGTGTCAGGAGCAGAATAGCATAGAGTTCCTTGCATGTTTGCACAATAGGCTGCGCATGCTTTCGGAAGCACTTTCCTCCCGAATCATTGAGCATACAAGTGAAGGGAAAAGAGGTGCTCGTTATGGCATACATGACGGAAACTAAGGGGCATTGGGGATGTCTTTTTTGTAATTTGTAATTTTTCATCAATGGGAATTAATCCAAGCAGAAAAAAAGTAACCACATGCAGCTGTTGCGATCCGAGCCCAAGACCTCCGAATTTCGCGTCCGGTGTTCTGCCAACTGATCTACGGCGACGGCTGTCGAACCTTCTGCTTTCGGGGGTATTTTTGTGCAGTGTAAGCGAACCTTGAGAGTGTGCACCAGCGCCGTCATAGCGGAGGACGTAGTATGTACGTCCCAACGTTGGTACGTCCTGTATTGCCGCGAGTGCCACGTAGGAACGCGCTCGAAGTGTGAGGGCGGAAGCTGTGCGAGAACCCGCTTATGGTATACATACCTATGGCATAAAGAAGGACATCCGCTATGCTCCTTGGTTTCGGTGGCTGTTGGCTTCCGACATGTATCCCGAATCATTAGGTACATCAAGGCGGAAAATGCAAATTTCTTAGACTGTCTCCACTTTTGCTTACTTGCGATATAGAGCAACTTAGTGAGCATATGAAGGAGCCAATCACAACTCAGGATGTGAACCATTTGAAACGCGCATCCCGCCTCATGAAAGAAGAATACCCTTTAAGGATTGTCGACTAAGATGCATTATAGACGGCCAAACCATCGTGCAGACGAGTTCGCAACTCAATGTAGAAACAAACCGCTCTTTCTTCAGTGTGGAGAAAGTACTGCAACTCATGTCGGCCCCTGCGCGACAGCGCCATGTCCCGGACACTGCGATGCGCGCCCCATTTTGTCACGAACGTCAGCAGAAGGGCAGACGAACGCCTCACTAAAAACTTAGCAGGCATGATACGAACAGGCGCGATAGCGAAGGCGACGTTTATCGAGGCACTCTCCCGGCGAGCGCGCGGCGCGATATATGAGCGCAGCGCTGCGACCCCGCAGCCGCTCCTGTCGCCGGACCCGTGGCCGCTGCACTTTTGCTCACGCCTCTACGTGCGTACAGGGCGATGGAAGGAAATGCGAACAAAGCGCAGCCTATAGGAGCTCCGCTGTTCCCGCTTCTCTTCATCACGCTTTTACTGAGGTGGTAGAAAAACGACGCTAGAGTCATCCGTGGCGTATTCTGGACGACTCCTACGCCTTTTTCTTGCCACTGACGTAAAAGCGTGATGAAAAGAAATTCGAAAAGCGGAGCGCGTATGCGCCACGTTTCTTTCCATCGCGATAGTACGTATGTACGCCTCTGAATCCTGCTTCGTGGCAGGCGGCCCTGCTGCCCACCGGGTTGTGGCCAGCCAGGCAGGTGTGTACGCCTGGCAGGCCTTTACCCAGGTCTTTGCCCAAAGGCTTTAGGATAAACGCCTTCATGGTGAATGCCTTCCAAGGCCTACTAAGTATGTACGCCTGGCACGTCTTAACCTGAATGAAGGCTTTATGCTTTCATCTAGGTCTCAAAAGCCTTTAGGGCCCTCCGGGCAAAGTGCTTTAGGTAGAAGACCTTTAGGCCAATGGTCTTCATGTTAAGTGCCTTTAGGTGAAAGGCTTTTAGCAACTAAAGACCTTAAGTGCCCAACCTAACTAGTGCTACGAAACGATATCCCGCCCTTAGCCATGCTAAACCGTCTGCTATTTCTTAATGTCTGGTGGTTAGCGCATTCGGCCTCGCATTCATGAGTTGCCTTATGTAATCTCCAATGCCGCCGTGTACCCACCGGTTTTCTAATGGGTGCCAAAATTTCCCCCAGCCTCATTCGCGGCCCTACTGGGGTAAGTGTTTGGAAATACTTCCCCTTCGACAATGCGTTAATCCCCGAGTGACCGAAATCCGCCTAATTAGTTTAGTTCATAGGGGTTTAACGTCCCAATGCAACTCAGGCTATGAGAGACGCCGTAGTGAAGGGCTCCAGAAATTTCGACAACCTGGGGTTCTTTAACGTGCACTGACATCGCACAGTACACGGGCCTCTAGAATTTCGCCTCCATCGAAATTCGACCTCCGCGGCCGGGATCGAACCCGCGTCTTTCGGGCCGGCAGCCGAACACGATAACCACTCCGCCACCGCGGCTGCTCGAAATCTGCCTAATTCGAATTTTAAAATTTCTGAACTCCACAGTAATTTCAGATTGAGAAGTGAATTTGTAGTTGTAAATCAAATGTAAATTTATATATAAATCTAACTTTTCCGAAGTGAATAGCCAAAGTGCCGCTCCGCGCTGCGGATTCTGTGTCACCGACGGCTCACGGAGACTCCCACTAACAGCTGTCACCGTGAAATAAGGCAGTGTTTCGGAAAAAGAACTGTTAGTAATACGGTTCCTGATAAAAATCAGGTTTGCGCATGACAGACATTGAAAAAAGGCTTTGTGCGCTGGCTTTCGAGCTTTTGAAGCCGTCTACTACATAACACAGGCACAGAAAAATAACGAGAAGGGGAGGAGGCGGCATTCTGATAAATGCGGCTTTTATGAAAACGTTTTTTCGTGAGTTTTTGCAGGGCATCTTGTAGAGTGGGCACGGCGTAGCTTCAGGAATCATGCCTCCCACAAAAAGATTTCTGCTTATTTCCCAGACTTTCGTGCTGGGCAGCGCCGTCATATATCGTGGATCGCGAGCAGCTGCCCAGTGCATCATCTTCCTAGCCCATAACAACGACTTCACCGTCATCAGCGCAACTTAGCCTGCTCTACGGAGTGCAATCGGGATACCTCACCTGTGATGTCACCTATCTAGCCTTTAAAGAGCGGCCGCAGATTTTTATTCAGTGGGCAGGCAAAGCTTCAGGAACCATGTCGCTCACAAGACTCTTCGTGCTTATTCCTGTGGAGAACTGGTTTCCATTTCGACGCGGCCCATCTTCACCATCGTTTGTCAGGACAGCACCGGCTGGGCGATGAAGAAAGTCTCCCTCATGGGGAAAGTGGAAACCGCGACGGGAGCGCCACTTCGTAGGTTACGCGGAATTCTGAGCAACCGGAGAGGGTCTCTTCGGGATCCGGCCAGCGTCACGAGCGGTCACAGCAGCGCGCTCTCGTCACCTTCCGGGGCAGGCGCACGGAGATCCGTCGTGTCTTGCCGCTGGACATCTGGTTCCAGGCAGCGAAGCGAGCGCAGCAAACACGCGCTCTCGGCACTTTCCCCAGCAAATGCTAGAGGATGGCTTTGCCCCAAGAAAGCGGCCCGCACCGCCATTGTCGGCGCATACAAATGTTCGCCGCCGATACCTCCGAAGTCGCGGCCCTGCTCCAGCCGGTAAGTCGGAAGTCCTTCTCACGTAGTCTTCTATTTCCGAGGAGTGCCTCGGTATTTTTTTTTTTCGTAGCTCGCTGTCCCGCTCTGTGTATTAATTGCAGGTGTAGTAAATAGCATATGAGTGTTCACGCTTTGTCGTCCTTCCCTTTGTTCCCACGAGCACGAACCCCTCCGCGGTTAGCGAGCGGAAACGGTGCATCAACGGTGTACGAGTGCGGCGGGTCGGAAGGCTGGTCTTCCATTTTTCCGCATTCCCCAGGTTAGTTGTGCTTACTGCCTTCGTGCGATAACCTTACACTGTTGCCGTGTCATGCCCACGGATATTGGTAGGCATTGCTTACAATTGCTTTTTTCTGCGTACTTATTAACAAAAAAACTACTGCCCCAGATTAGTAATATTTATGCGCTGTAAATTACAAGAACATATTCTTGCACATTTTCTCACAGACTGCCTTGAAAATAATAACTTGTCTACTTTACAGCATGGGTTTTCAACATGTACTCAACGTATAACAACAGTCAATGATATATAGCCAAAATTCTTGACTCATGTGGTTAGGCAGCTCTCATCTCCCTTGGCTTTAGCAAAGACTTTGACCACGTCCACCATATCAAACTTTTGCCTAAACATAAAAATTTTGGCGTTGCCCCCATTCACATTAAATTGCATAACCTTTCACATCGCACCCAGTTTGTCGACATAGAGGGTGCTCATCCTATACGCTATCAGTTGCACCGAGAGCTCCCCAGCGAAGTGTTTTAGGGTCCATAGTCTTCATAATGTACGCTAATGATATAACCACGGATATTCATCCTGATGTCATTAACTTTGATTAGGAAAAAAATGCACCCTAAAAACCTTCCCTAGATGCAGCTGATAGCGTACAGGATGAGCACCCTCTTATGTCGACAAACTGGGTGCGATGTGAAAGGTTGTGCAATTTCATTACTGCCATCTTGTTTGGGGTACTACGACACTTTATAATATCACCACATTACACAGAATACAAAAAAGGGCGTCCGTAGTATTCTGGACGTTCCCCACGACACACATACGCACCCACTTTTCAAAAAACTGAATTTAATTCCTATGCCTCATATTTATGAGCAAACACTAATTCACTGATGTAAGACAGGTATTAAAAGAAATAATAACACGTTAAACACTATATCAAACTTAAAACGTAGAGATGGGAAGCTAAATACGCGCAGTTGCGAACTCTGGGAGATGCCACGGGCAAGGACTAATTACACATACCAAATGTTACGCTTTACATTACCATCTTGTCTAAATAAAATTAACACTGTATAAGTTTCATTATTGTGTTATCTAGGTAGCTATCTTTTCTTTGTTTCCGCAAAAATGGAAGAAATTGTTTTTGTAACAGTGTATTTGCCGAATTTTGCATTGCAGTATGTTTTATGTGATCCATTTGTTGATTTCATATATGTATAATGTGCATTAGTAATTAGCGTTAATTCTGTCGGTTTCAATTGTACGTGAGTGCTATATATACTGCATATACTTTCTGTTTCACTTGAATTCATTTTACAAATATATGTATGTATATATTATATATATACATTATGTCTGACACTCGTGTTATTGGGATTTAGGTAATTCTAGCTTAATATGTAATACCCAACCGTATGCTCTGTCACTGCTTGTTAAAAGGGGCTGCGGACCTTGTAAAGCCACAAAAGGCTTTTTTTTTCGCGGTCCTCAACATTATAGTGTTGAAATAAATTGAATTGAATTGAATATGAACGGGGTGAACACCGCCTGTTTGCCATCTCTACAAAACAAATAACATGTCAGAACCAGCATAACGAAAATTAGTGAATGTTGTAAGATGTAGTGTACGGCGTCAAATTCTGAAAAAACTGTGCTGCTTGGTGTCACAAATAAAAAAATGCATATTTTTTTGTACCATAATACTAGAAGTCGCGTAAAAGAACTTAATACAATTACATACAATTACCCAAATCCTTTCTTAGTCTATACTTCCGCATATGATAAATGCAAACTTGGTTTTTATGACAAAATAAAACAGGCACCGTCGAAAGTAAAATTTCAAGCCTATAAAGAATTTATCTTACCAAAACTTGAGTACGCTTCAGTGGTATGAGATCCTTTTTACGTAAAGCAGGCAAAAGCTGTAAATGGTTCAAAGTCATGCAGTTCGTTTTATTTAATATTCTATTTCAAAAGCCCTCTCGGACATAACATCCCCACACTGGAAACCAGTAAGAAAATTGTGGAATTAAATTCACATTTGTAATTTATAAAAAGCCGCAATATCTGAAATCAAACATTTATGTCAGATCATTTTTATCGCTTACATTCTGGCACCGTAACGTTCAATATTTGGTCTCATACGCCTCGCGCACAAATTTGTTTCGGTATTCATTCTTTCCAAACACCAGAATAGAGTAAAATGACATGGCACTAGCGATGTGATAAATTTTGTCTTGATTAACGTATTCATAGTGGGTGAACAGCGCAACAAAGGCGGGACAAAGCGCTTGTCTTGCCTTTGTCCCGCCTTTGTTGTGCTGTTCACCCACCATGAATGCTTACCAACTCGCCCAAATCTCAGCTTTGATTAATATATCCTTCCTGTGCGCTTGGTAAGTCGTTGCGCGATGTCATTTTTTAGCGTCTGATTCTCTTCAACAGCGCACGTTTCTAGTATGTTTCCCAAAGCACTGATAACACGTTGTAATCTGTATCTGCCGACCTACTTGTTCATCCGAGACTGCAGTATATTCTAAATAAAATCAGTCAAGGTGCTGTGTCTAGGCATTATTCATAACCTAGCCTATTCTATTCGTAGCCTATTCAATGTCAAGAAGTGTTCTCACCTGTGCTACGTTGATTTTATTTAAAATTTTCTCATTCCAAATGCATCGCATCATGCTTGCTATGGTAAGCAAGGCCTTGCGCCTTTCCATCTCCTTCGTGATACTATCGGAGGCAAAAGTTTCCAAGACTCTCGGAAAACACTTCAGGCACATAGGTGTTCTGTTTTTCTGCCAGTCACCACTGCAGATGAAAGAAAGTGGGCTTGAGTTTGACTTTCAGAATTTTGGCCTTGATCCGGTGGCTAACAATAAAGCTGTCGGTAAGCTGTCGAATAAAGCTGACACGTCATAGAGACTTTTGTACTCTCTGGTACATGCACTTCGAATAAATACTATATATTCTATTGCCAAGCAGTGCGGACGCGTTTGCTCGGCTGGGCTAAACTGATTCTGTACTCAATCACAACTAGTCGGGAGAGGTGGTACACTGAGCAGAGGAATGCCTAACCACCAAGTCTGGCGGCAGGAAACCACTAACTGAAGATACTTTCAACTAAAATCTAAATCGGCATTCGCTGCCAGGTGTTCAATGCCGTGGCACACTTTGGACGGTGGGCGGGGCACTTCAGAAACTGTGTGTGTGTGAGTGCACCGTCCGTGTTACAGTGAGTTGCCGAATGGCGTACAGGGGGCATGGAAAGAAATGGGAACAGAGTGCAGTCTAGGGCATCCGCCGTTAGCATTTCTTTTCATCACACCTTTAGTCCAGTGTTAGCAAAAAGACGCCTGAGTCGGCCATGAAACATTCGATCACGACTCTTACGTCTTTTTCTAACCACCCTGGTAAAAGTGCGATTTAAAAAAAAAAAAACTCGAAAAGCGGAGCGTGTAGGCGCAGCGTTGTTCGCGTTTCTTTACATCGCGGAAGTACGTTACCAAAGCTTGTCAGTGCGTGGTATCGAACAAGTAGTTAGCCTGTTGAGAAGTTTAAGCACAGCGCAGTGTGAGAGTTGCCAGTGCTAGGGCAACAAACACACGGGGACGTATAGGCAATAAAACAACAGCACACGAGAGCCCGCTTTGTCAGAGTGATCGTTCCCTCCAAGATTGTCGAGGGAGCGCATCGGTTCGAGAAAAGGGATGATGGGACGCACCAGAAAGCCGTCGTACGACCACGAGTTATGGTCGCCGCCCAGCTCGCAGGATGGCAGGAAGCTGCTGGCGTTCGCCCAGCCGACCTTCATGGGCCCCAGCGTGAGCACCTCGAACTCGAAATACCTGCGAGGAGGGTGAACAGCCACAACGAATAATGCCAAGATACGTCTTTGTCGAAAGACAGAGGCTGCGGCAAGACAGTGCGTCACTAGCTAATTAAAACAATGTTAATTATTTACTTACAACTAATTATTCGGACAAGAGCTGACATAGCCAAACTGTTCTTCCTCTCTACAGGCATCAAGCGTCAGCGTATTTTTAATCAGAACCCCCCTATCTGAAAAATCTGTCCGTCTGGCTGCAGCCTCGGTTGGCGGGTGTCAAATCAAAGAGAGCAAAACCTCCCTCTCCGCTTTTAGGGGAAAGCATTGAAAGAGCAAAGGGGAGAGGAAAATGGAAGATAGGTTGGGAGCAAGTACGGCGCGCCACACGATGACTGACGAGTAGCATCACGCCACCCACTCCCACTGCCAGACCCCGTAAGCGGCAGCGGCTGCTCCGTCCTACTGAGCCGCATTTGCCGGCTATAGTTTATCTACAAATAACAAGCAAAATCAGTGTTTCAGAAAGCTTCTCTACTAAACGAGAGTGTCAAGTCGAGAGTTCGACGGAATCCCGTCCGGGGAGAGATTTTTCTTTGTTTTTTCTGCATCTGTGGCGTGTGCATGGTTTTTGACAAGTTGGTAACTCTGAGAGAGAGGAAAAAAAACATTTATTATTTCATTGAAGTGTTCTACGAGTCAGGTAAGTGGACTCCTCAGTTCAGGACTCCGCTGGCTTGGGCGGATGCCTGGACCAGTCTGATGATGCGACACTGGTCCTCCAGACCATTGCTGGTCAGGGCTGCCTCCCACTGCTCGTATGATGTCTGTAATGTTTTTAGATGAGGTAGGTTTTGGCAACTGAGAGCGTGAGTAGGACGAAGAGCGTTCCAGGGAATGCGGGCGAAAGAAAGCCAGTAAGAAAAAAACGCTGCCTACTTTCATCGGCCTTCCCACAATCTAAAAATATAGCGCAGCGTTCAAGAGCTAGAGTGTTTTTTTCAGCCCCTAAAAAGTTGAGTCACTTGTGCACGAAAAATTTGACAAAATCCAAAAAGGCCGTTGGCTGTACAAAGAAACTATAGAATAAGTTTGTTGATTGCATTGAAAATGTCGTATACCAGATACCTCTTTCCTGTGACAAGCAGTATGTAGGTCAAACAGGCAGATGCGTGAACGATAGGCTTCGGGAACGTGGGAGTGACGTGTAAGGGATATGTGCCGGAAAGGTTGGTCAGCACATTGCCGTGTGTGTCATTGCATATCACTCTTCAAGAGCTTCGTGGTCTTAAATGTGCACAAAAACCGCTTAACACGAGAAAAAATTGAAGCGGAATGGATTTCCCTCTTGGAAGATGACTGTGTGTAGCCCTTCAGTCGTTCTGTAGCCAAAAGAAGCTCTTATATCTGTCTGATACGCTTTGCTAGCGCGGAGTTTCATTGTGGTTGTATGATAAGTTGGTATAAAAAAACACCCTTCCTTTGCGAAATAATTTTTTGTTGGAAGTTAGCGCTGTGTGGTGTTGCCTTTCTGTGTCCCTGTCTTTTTGCGCTACGTTTTCTACCCTTACCAGAAATTGATTTCTCCGCTGCAGAATCTTTCGGAGCCGAGACGAACTGCATCGCGCATGTAAAGCAGCTAAGAAAGAAGCGCTCGATTATAGAAGACCAAGTGCATGGCTCAAGGAACCTGGGCGTAAGGTACAAATGAGTAGGGTGCAGCGGTTTATTTTCGAAAGCAATACAGTGATTATACCTCATTTGAACGCATGCCCAATTGGCAGTAGCTTGGGTCTCCGTTTACGAAATCGAGCGCACCCACCGCCCACATATGTCAGCCCGGACGAAGATATAAAATTCAGTTTGATTCATTTTAGGTATTGCTCAGAGCCTAGAATCGACGGCTGCGTATAGGGTGGCATCCGCATGAAAAGGCGATCGTGCTTCAATAGACGTCGCATTTATTCTTAACGTGCAACGCGTGTTCCAAGCCCATCCTTGGCGCAGAGCCGCCCCTGTCGAATATAGCTCTAGCTGAATATATCCAGCCAGAGGAATCAGTTGGGCAGAGTGCTTTTGTACTGGCAGCCTGCCAGCAGCTAAGCGGGCGCATTATTTCTTAGGACGCCTAGAACAACACTATCGGCACACGGCGCAAACTGGCTAGTTTCTTGAGGCCGGTTGTTTCCCCGTTGTGGGTGCAACACTTACAAAATGTTATCCACCGCCCCGTGTTGGTGTCTGAAGGAAGAATATAGCCTTAAAGCACATAGTAGGACAGGACCCTTGCCCGTCGTCTCTGCGCGCTGCCTCGTAGCAAGGAACGGGACTCGTGCTGCTCCTGTCCTTTCCTCTGCTACGTGTTGGTTCAGGGCTCCTTTCTTTCTTTCAAATGTTATGCCTGACCAGCTCATTCTACCTTGTTAACGTTCATTGCTTGCGATACGCTTGGCAGCTGCCCTTCGCCTTTCCTTTGGCCCTGTCTGCTTACTGGTTGTCGGCGTCGCTAGCACAGCGTAGCTGCTGGGCCTACCCGAGGCTACGTGAATAATAATCCTTTAAGGGCTCAGACATTTCTTTTTGTCCTCTAACCCTATGGTACAGGGCAGGGACGCTTTATTTTTAATCCATTCCCCTGTTCCGCTATCTTGTGATTGGTGGAGAATGTTTTTCGCCTACAAGAGCGGCACAAAGCAACGAAACACTCACCACTTTCCTTCGCTGACGGAGTAAGTAATCTCTGCCCGGTAGGTCCGCTGATCGTACTTCACAGAGGACACTTTGCTTTGAATGCCTGCAAAACGCAGAAGAGGAGGACAACGCGTACTTGCGCGCTGCGCTTCAAAGTGTTGTGTCCCATTTATCTGACCCGCCGAAGGCATTTCTAGAGCTGGTGCCAAAGCTTTTTCCGGCAGTTAACCGCTAGTGTTAGGAAAGTACGTATTTTCGTAAAACGCCATTCCACCTATGTGCTTAATCATAAGAGGGCAGCGCACAAAGGACACAGAGCACGAAAGTAGCGCTTAATACCAACTGTTTATTCTGAACCAACCCAGCACATCATAAAGCCATAACACAGGTCCACGTGACAGTCAGGGAGTCATTGAAGCACGAAGGCGAAAGGAGAAAAAAAGAAGAAAAGTACGGTTTTTGTATTCACACGACTAACAAATCTTTCGACATTAACAGACAACTTATCGACTGTTGCGCACCTGCCCCGGCTGAGCGATCACGATGTCTTACATTTCGCGCTAACGGTGACTCAAAAAAAAAAAACGAGCAGACAAAAAAAGAAAATTTTATCATTTTAACAAAGCTGACTACCCTGCTGTCACCAGCGAACTCTCCTCACTTCTAGACTTGTTCCTCCCATCATATCTTCATCGGTCCATAGAAGCTAACTGGGGCATGTTCAAAAATAAAATTTCTCAGTTAATCATCCGATACATCCCCCTTATAACCACCTACACTAGCAACAAAGCGCCTTGTTATAAAACTCATCTAAACAGGTTATCGAAAAAGAAAAAAGTGTTTATTTTGTTCAGCTAAACACTCCTCAAAATTATCTCATTGGTTAGCGTTCAAAAAGGCGGCCAAATGTTATAGGTTAGCTAAGTTTTCATATTTAAACACTACTCTTCCACAGTTATTAAAACTAATCCAAAGCGATTTTGGAATGTCATTCGAGGCAACACTAATAAGTGTGTCTTATCACTATTCACCAGGTCTGGGGAATCAGTGCCGCCTCATCCGTGTTCAAATGTGCTTAACAACACATTCGTTAGGTCATTTTCATCCCCAGTACTCTCCTCTCAGATACCAGTTGTGAATGCTACCAATTATCGGATCATGGACCTCACAATATTTGAGTCAACACGCATCACCGCTATAGTAAATAAATTAAAACCCAAATTATCTTGTGGTGGTTACGAAATCAATATTAAATTTTTACAAAATACGGTGGAATACAGTTCAATATTACTAGAGCGCATTTTCTCACAATCGTATAACTCTGGCACTACACCTCATGACTGGAAATCTGGAAAAATAATCTCATCCACAAGTCAGGTCCTATACAAGATACCCTCAATTACAGGCCCATTTCCCTTACATTTGTACCATGTAATATCATGGAGCACATTATATACACACATCTTGTTAACTTTCTCGAAAATAACAACTTCTTCTCAAGTGCCCAGCATGGATTCCGCAAACATTTCTCTTGCGAAACTCAGCTTGTCCCCTTCACTAATGACTTGCATGCCTACCTAGACTGGTTTTTCAATTGTATATTTCGTGATTTTTCTAAAGTTTTTGACAAGGTATACCATGCGCTATTTCTTCATAAACTAAGCGTCTTAAGCATTGACCCTGCAACAATTTATTGGATTCGCGCTTTCCTCACGACCCGCATTCAGTTTGTAACTACTAATGAAAACCCACCTTCGGCCCCAGTCCACTCCGGCTTTCCGCAAGGGTCGGTTCTGGGTGCTCTCTTATTCTTGATTTACATAAACGACTTGTCTTCTTGCGTTTCTTCCAAAATTTGCCTGTTTGCTCATGACTGTGTTCTGTACCGTAAATTTACTGATAATTCCGATGTCCTGTTAGTTCAGTATGACCTTAAATATATTAACGAATGGTGCAGTACATGGTGCATGCAATTAAATATTAACAACTGCAAATCAATGAGGGTATCTCGCACAAACGTAACAGATCCCACGTATACGCCTAATAACATCTTATTAGAGTCTGTGACATCGTACCGCCACCTTGGTGTAATCATTACCAATGATCTCTCTTGGAAATCACATGTCAGTTCCATCATCGCCAAAGCCAGTCGTACTCTTGGATACATTCGCCGTAATTTCTCTTTTCCACCATCGTCATTAAAATTATAATCAAAACCTACATTCGTCCACAACTCGAATACGCATCATCTGTTTGGGATGCCGGCCAAGTAACCCTCATACTGTACGTTGAGGCAGTGCCAAATGGCTCAGCCCAATTCATCTTAAATAACTATCAAAGGACATCCAGCATTACTAATATGAAAGCATACTTGCATCTGTTATTATCAACTCGAAGAAAGCTATCTCGCCTCTCACTTTTTCATAAAATATACCACCATAACTCAACATTGCGCTCCTTGTGGATTCAACCCCCATCATACATTTCACATCCCCGTAACCACAGTCAAAAGGTCCACATCCCAAACTCAAACACGGTTGCCCATTCTAACTCATTTCTTCCCCGGACCTATAATGATTGTAATAACCTATCTGCATCACTAACAAGTATAACTGAGAAGGAAACTTTAAATCCGCGTTGCAAAGCTTCTTTTTTACCTAGTGTTAAATCCCTTTTCATTTGTATATCTTCATTGTGTACTGTGCTCTTTGTTGCATTTTTATATTTATGTTATATTTATGACACCAATTCTGCCTTATAAAGTACAATTTGTACCTTGTTGCTCTTTTTCTTCTGTTTTATTTTGTTTTCTTCTTGTGCTAACTTTACTTTGTATACATTTTATCTAAACCTTGTCTTGACATTGCATAAACTGTATCCGCCCCTCCCCTCTGTACCGTACATCTGTACGCTGAGGGTATCTTAAATAAATAAATAAATAGCGACGCCAAAGGGCGGTGTCATGGCAAGCAAGCACGCAGAAAGCACTAAAAACAGAGAAGCAAACGCAGAGTCACATTCTAAAGACAGATAACAGCTTATACAGTACTTGGGGTGGCAAAGCAAAAATAAACCTAATCAGAAGACAATTCGATGAGAGCTAAAATTCGCTAAAACCATCAAAGGAGAGGCAGAATCAAACAGGCAAAAGCATTAATATGCCCGTCAAGATGAAATGTTAAGAGATAACATTAAAAACACTACCATTAAACATTAACATTAAAGTGCACTGGTTATACGCATCGAGGGAAGAGAAACTGCATCGACTTAAGTGTGTGTACGATTCAGGAAACAGGAAAATTTAGGCATGATGCAGGAGACAACTTTATTTTTTTTTCCTTTCCTTCATTTTTTCTTTTTCGTGTAATGATAGCAATAATGATAACAGTATCTGATTTTCAAGTTCATCAGATTGCCACAGGTAATAAACTATTGCACAAGCGCTTCACTAATAGTTTCGTATCAAGACAAAAATCATTAATCGGGCAACGTTTCAGACTACCATGCGTAAGAAGGAATCCTCAAGATTGGACGCAATTATGTGACAGGTGTTCACGGCAACTACCTGTCCAAACCTAAGGAAACGACACTGAGTTTCTTGATAAAAAATTGTGACCTGTGATTTGATTAGACAAGCTTCAGTGTGTTGAGACTAGATTGAAAAGAAATGCCGCATCTCTTTCTCAGTACCTATGTTTACTCCATATTGTCATTAAGTGTTATCTTTTGGATTGGATGGAAACTATTAACTCGCCCACAAAAATCGAGCAGTCTCGCAATAGCTCCACTACTGCGCTTGTGATTTTTTTTTTTCGCGTATCGTTCACATAACGATTTGCGGCCGGTCTGCTCGTCGACCGTGTGGAATGAACACGAATAAAAATACCTTCGAGGCTTTCGGCCGTGGGCGGTTCCAGGACGTAACCATAGGCCAGCAGCGTGCGGACAAGTTCTCCAGCCGTGTCCCTGAAAGTAAGCAAGCCCAGAAAATCCAGAAAAACGGCTATAGTTTGGCAGCTGCCACCGTATGGTGCCGAGGATTAAAAATTAGCGCGTGACTTTTGAATTTTTGGTACGCCCCATTGATTCGCTACACTTGTGAAAGCTAGTCAGTGCGAGTGCCGCAAGCATTTTGAAAGTCAGACTGCGAGCATGGGAAGAGTAAGCACAACCATAAGCGGGAAATAATAGCGCACAAAGGAATCCGGGACGAGCGAGTGGACAAGATTGGGCAGGATGACTTGCCCTGCTAAGAAGCGTAAGCCCGGCTGTCAAGCACAGGAAAACCTTTGTCCCTCGTCAGCAGGGGGTGGTCCACAATATTCCCCTGTAGTCGGGAAAATTCTACACAAGGCAAACGGGCAGATGCCTAAATGCACGCCTGAAAGAGCACGCAAATGAAGTCAGCAATGTTCGTGTTGACGGGCATTTGGCCGAGCATTGCAGAACGTGTGACAGTAGGCCTCTCTGCCGACCGATGTTCGAGATAACGGTTCTAATCTATTTTCACACCGACCCACTCACTCGAGATACTCTAGAAGCTTGCAATATTACGCGAGCAGGGACTGAATGTGTCAGCACGCCTTCTATACCCTATTCCACAGCTTCCTATATTTCCCATTCCTGAGCATCGGCTCAAAAGCGGCCGCGAAATCTAGGCTACCAGCGCTCCTTGCGGACGAAGTGTGAGAAGGTCAGGAGAGGGTTTCACCTCACGCCAAAGGGCGCGTGCTGCTTGTTCGCGCGCACTTCAGTAGAGAGTTATAGCATATGATTACCGTGTTTACGTTACTGTTTACCGGGTCCGGCAAGCGACTTCTGCGCATGCGCCGCCACTTACCGGTCCGCAAACACTTTACGGAATCCCTTTTAGCGTTGCGGAGAGTTAGCGTTCGCTTGTAAACAAACATGGCGGGCCCCGCATGGCCGCTTCGGACCAAATACAGCACCGCCGCCGCGTTCTTCTGCGCCATTCCTCGCCATACATGAAGGCATTCGCTTTTAATTTGCAAACTCTCACTCATACGTTGAGGTTTGAGTAACAACTAGGCCATGTTTTTGAGATTATTTGCCGATTTTTGAGCAGTTAAGCCTGACTATATGTCGTGTACATTGCCAAATAGCAATGTCTATACTGCAGCTTTTCAGTTTCGTGCCCGATTTAAGATTTTTCTATATTTTCACGATTTTTTTCCTAGAAAAAAAAAGACTATTAATTCTCTTGGTATGTTCACCAGTAATTTCAGAAAATTAAAAATGTTTCTCCGGCCTGGTGTTGCCGCGCTTTAACTTACTACCACTAGATGGCGCCACCGTGTTCACATCCAAACACATAAAGAAGCCTTCCCCATGAACTTGCTGCCATCACATGCCAACCTATGTTTCTTAACCAAATTACGCGTTTGCTTGCATCACGATAATCATTTTTCTTTGTATAACTCGTTCAATTTTTGTGTACTTTTTTGTTGTTAATCTATATGTGTCCCACCCCTTATGTAATACCCTCACACGAGGGTCTTTAAGGAAATAAAGTGAAGTGAAGTGAAGCAACGTTGCGGCACGGCGAACAGGTGTCGTAGTTGTGCTTTTTTTTTTTTACAGCGCTCGCAACGCACCGTGCGCTGTGTATGCAAGCTTACTGAGGTCTACGTAGTGAAATTGTCTACTGGCCAGGGCAGGCAACGGTGCCTAGCTTCACGGGCACATTTGAAAAGCCGCTGAGTCGGCTGTTAGCTGAAGTGTAGTCGGTACGTCTTTACATGCAGAGAAAAAGATTATTAAAGTGCAGCATTTCACTTCATAGAAATGATTGCAATGCATCCGTTTTTCTTATCATTAAAAGCTGGGCATCTGCCATCATCATCACTCGTTTTAGCCCAACGCTATTTTGTTACGGGAGAGACGGAACGCTAAAACGTCTTCTGGTGTGCGCCGCGCTAACCGGAAAATCCGGCGTCCGGTAACACGGTAAACGGTAACGTAAACACGGTAACGATATGCTATAAGTCTCTAGTGCCTCTGCCGCGAGCGGGTGGGATGAATGGATGGATGGAAGGAAAGAGCGTCTCCTTTGAAACGGGGTGATGGCAGTTGCCACCATGCTTTATTTTTGCTTTATTTTTGTTTAACTGTGTTGCAAATGACCAAAATTCGCCATTTTCTTTAAATACGTCTTCCTGCACTTTCAACCTTATGTCACCTCTCTGCTTTTGAGCCACGAATCTTCCAATCGCTTTTGGTTAAATCACACGGCAGATTTATTTACGTGACTATTGTTATCTCTAAACCTTAGGGCCTCAGGAAGAGTGAGTGTGCCTGCATCGACGTCGGGATGGATACCATCACATTTTAGAATGACGTGTTCTATTGTTTCTACAGAATTACCACACACAGCACATGTGTCATCTTCTCGTTAAATTTCTTTTTGTAGCTGCGCGTACTAAGACATACTGACCTAGCTTCAAAGAGCAGGGCACTCCCTCTTGAGTTATCATAAAACACTTCCTTCCTTATCTCCCTTTTCCATTATCGATATAGTTCTACAGCACGCTTCTTTTCCATTGAATCTATCCGATTCTTACCTTCCGCGTTTTTAGCCTGTCGTTTAATGCTCTGCCTCTCTCCGTCCTCTTGCATACTTACTCGTTAGCTTCACAGTTCTTTTCCGCCATTGTGAGTCAACGCTCTTTCTGTATATGTATTTAAATACCTTAGCTGCCCACCTGTTATGATCCAGTTTCCTCAGGCGTTCTTCGCATAGTATTTTACTCTGACCTTCCCGTGCTTCGAACGATGCCCAGCCCGTAACCCCCTGAACTGCCTCGTTTGCGGTTTTCCCGTGGTCACCTAGTGCTAATCTTCCAACCGCTCTCTGATTTACATTCTAATCTCGACCAAACCTCTACCCTTAAGCACAGAACCACATTTCCGAAAGTAAGCCCCAGAAACATTATTCTTTTCCAAATACTTCTCAGTGCTTGATATTTGCTGTACCCCAATAATGGCCTATGTTTCATTATCCCGGCATCTCTTCGCCCTTTTGCTATGAGAGACTTCGTGCTTTTCCGTGCACATCTGCCCTTCGTTTACCCATTATTATTATTATTATTATTTACAATACCCCTAAGGGCCCTCGTGCGAGGGTATTACATAGGGGGGGGGGGGGGGGGGGCGATACAAGCATAAAAATATGGCACAGGCATTAGAAACAAAATACACGTAATAATTATTTAAAAACTAGTAATGTACACAAATAACAACAACAAACAACGCAGAAGAAAATACTCAGTAAATGCACATAATACAACAAAAATACCAAATCTGTTAGTCCATGGTTTGTTTTAACGAATGCTGAAACGATACCCCGAGGTACTTGTATTCTGCCACACAGGGTACATCATGGTCTTGTATTATAAGCTCCTGATCAGTTGTATCATTGAAAATCATCACACGTGACTTAGTTGCGCTAAAAGTGAAACCTAGACTGTCTCCTTCGTCTCCACAGCAATTAACCAGAGCTTTCAAATCTTTCTGGCTACCTGCTAACAGTACAATATCGTCCGCATATACTAAACCCAGTAGTCGTTGCTCAACAACCTTTCCACCTAATCTGTGTTACAGATTATAACCCAGATTGCTTCCTTGTAGCCTTCTTTCCATACTTATCATACAAGGCATGAGCAGCAGCGGTGATACAGGGCAACCTTGCCTTAATCCTTTGTGTACCTCGACAGTTGTCGTACTCTTAATTACTTCCCATGTTATTTCAACTTCATTTTCTCGATATGCAAACGCGATACAAACGCCTCATCACGGCCAGCTGCAAAACTAGGCGCACCATGGCCCACGACGACCCAGGCGATTAACGATTTTTCAGGTATTTTCCGATACTTACGCCCCTTCGTTGCGAGCGCCTCATTCATCGCCTCAAGTGTACTTTTGCCAATCGCCGAGAAGCGGTGCTCGCAGCCTTGACGGAAAGTGCGACGGTCGGTATCTTCTATGATCTTGGCGCCGATGGCCTGGCATATAAAATTTAGGAGGCTATGCCTTGTCACTAAGAGAACTTGAATTTTTGGTGCCAAAAGGTGGCGGCGGCACGTGCTGAGTATGGGTTTTCGAATAGGGGTGTCACTGTTCTTTTCTTTACTTTTGCATTTTTCGGGCGTGTATATATTTGAACCCCGATTATGCAATAAACCATCACTTGATAGCTAGCGCTTGTGCGCGCCCACCCGCTCGTCCCGTCTTTGTTTGTGCGCTACTACGTCCCGCTTAAGAAAGAATCACCGGGATGCCCAAACCTATTCTCTTCATCTTCTCACCACTGTTGCTGCTGATGGAAGCCACGAACCGACTCACCCAGCACAAAGGGCTGCTAAGTTCTCACCGCACTCTTCGGTTTTCTCTCAGCTGCAAATAAAAGCGATCCCGCATGCAGAGTGCCTCTCCTGGCGATGTTTAGAAAAGCCGGGCATGCTTGTCGGTAGTGGTGCAGGCATTTCACTGCTCTTACCTGTTATCATGTTCTAATTACAATGCTACCAAGAAATAGGAAACGCCGACTGGCGCAAGTTTTTATAGAAATACGCCGCACACAAAACATGGTTCCATCATGCCAAAATCACTTAAGGCCTACTTTAGCGCAGAGATCTAGAGTGAATCCTCACTAACCATCGGATTCTCAGGAACCATTTCACCTCAGTGTTCGCTGTGCCTGGTTCTGTCCCGTGCACGTTCTTCGGAAGGGAACAATGAAGAGAAATGTGAGAGCCCAAACTTTTTAATCAAAGGTTGTTCTCCGTCACGGCGATAGTTAAGTATGGACGAATTCAGAGGTTTTCATTGCTAGCATTGCCCATAAGACGGAAGACATTTTTACTTAATCGCTTTGTGGAAAACAGGGATGCTGACGAAATCGGCACTGGGAACATACAGGATTTTAAGCAGGAAATTGCCAAAGAAAATATCTATGGTAATTGTAGGGGAAGCTCTTTGTTGTTTGATGACAGGACGGGAGTTTAGTGGACTAAGACATAGAGAGTCAGATACCATGACATAGACACGTTGTGCGTTGCGTGCGGAGAGGAGGAGGAAACGGCTGAACACTTTATATTTTTCTGTAAAGGGAAAGCAGCGATGCTGATTTATCCAAGGCTTTGGGGTTTATGGACAGTTAAGGGAAAATAGATTTCAAGCGGGTAGAAGTAACCAAGCAATGGTTATCTGATTGGTGGCTAAAATCAAGAAAAGAGTGAAATTTTTTACAAGTCATGGCTATGTGACTTGAGCCACCGCCCTATTTAAAGGGTTCAGCCGTATCCATCGATCAGGTTTTCATGTTTCGGCGAGCTGCGGAGCAGGCAGGAGCCAAGCTGCGTAGAAAGCGACGTTTGTGTCGTTTGCTTGTTCCGGCAATTTATCAGGTGTAGTGTCGAAGTATGTGTTATGAAACGAGCGTGTGCTGTGAATAATGCCTTCGCCTTATTGCGTGGCGGGCTGCCGCTCCGGCTACTTGGGCAACGTGGAAAAGGTTTCACTTTTTCGCTTCCCATTTGACGCCGAATTGCGTGAGAAGTGTAGATGCGCCATAGCCAGCGAAGCATTCGCGGTACCTGCGCTTTTCTGACAATCTTTTTGCTACTGCAGTACGACGAGTTGTTAGTGAACGGGGATGTTGTTTCTTGAGCTGCCCTGCCTGACGCTGTTCCGAGGATACCCAAAGGGCTCCCACGATGCTTGACCAAAAACCACGCTTGGAGCAATGAGCACAGTGACGGTGTATCGCATGGGATGCCTGCCAGCAGCTCCGGATATCTCCTGCCCGATCTACCCGGCCATGGGCCGCGCTCAGTTGTACACCAGAGCTTTAAATACTAAGAGAAAAAGCCACTGGCATTTTTTTTCTTCACATGTGCAAAGTCTGTACAAAGCCTGACAAACTGCAAAGCCCATCTGCAGTCACGAGTTGCGCAAACTAAAGGTGCAGTTTCGCAAGACGAAGCACAACTGCCTCCACGAATGTCAACAGAAACTTTCTATAGTCAGGGCACGTGTAAACAAACTGAGTAACTGTGCGTGTGAAATGCCTAGCCAGTGCAGGAAAAACGTCGAGACAATAACAGCTCCTATGTTGACACTCAACTGTCTTTCCTCTTGGCGTTGTGTATATGAATAAAATGATCAATACGTTAAGGCATTCCCTTTCTCATCGTGCGCATTCGTACCGCCGAAGACGGTGGCGGGTAAGCTGCGAAAATAATTTACACTACTATGTTAAAGCAGACTTCGATGCAGTGCTGCATACCTAAGCGCAGCAGTTCAGAACAGCATTATTCGAACTGAAGCTGGGCAGATAGGGGCGCTGTGCCGCAGAAGTGATTTTAAAAATAGCGGCAGCCTGCTGGCAAAATGGTAAAACTATTCCGGCCGAAATGCGCCATTTATAAGCTCAAAAGATGAACGTAGCCTTCTGCTATACGCTACTTTCGCAAGCGAAGTCGAACACACTCTGCTCCCGAAAGAGTAATGCCGCGCACAGGAACCGCCAGCACAGTTTTGACGCGCTCTTCCGCTGCAGACGCTCAGCCGTGCCATGCTTGAAATCCTACAGTAAAATACCGCACCCTGTCCAGTGAACCCGGGTGAGCAGCCCAAGCGCAGTACGAATGCAATGAGTGCCGTCTGCTAACGCGACCTTTCCTTTACTAAAGCGTGCACTGCGTTTCGTTCCCGCGCATGATGTGGGTTAATGACCGCAATGCACCTTTCGGCAATGTTGTAATGCCACATTAAGCATGAAAAGTCTCTACGCAGCAGCCATACGATCACGGATACAGAGCCAGCCGTGGAGCTGCCGGCCGCGCTTTTTCTCTATCCAAGTGTCAAGCGACTGTAATTGCGGAACTGTAATGGATACAGGACGTCCGCTTCAGGCACTCATGAAAAATTAAAAGACCAAATAACAGCACAGGAGTGGATAATTTTCTGGTAAAATCACGGAGGCGCCAGTGGTCTGCCGACCGCTGGCGCCTCTGGCGGTCTCTTTTGTCCCCAAACCAAACTTCGGCAGGAGTTTCATGACCATAAAGCTATTAAAAGCCCCTGACTTTGTTTATCTTGTGTGCACGAGCCTTACCTGTTGGCTTTCTTAATCACATCGTCGACGTTCTTGTAAGGCACTAAATGTGGACTTCTCCTGGTCGGCTGGTTCTGAAGCATGGGAAGAGAAAAAGCTGTTAAGTCCCCTGTTCCTCGAAACATAAGAAAATCTGTTACATGGACACGAATGTGTAGTACGTCGCTTGCATAAAGTCAGTTTGCGACGGGCGTCCGCTATTTTCAGTTTTGAGCTGTGGAGAGGCATATAATGCTATATTAGTCTGGGAAAGACGGGATGGCGGCGCGATTTGGAAAGTGAAAAATTAGCCCAGCTTCACTGACCTAGCGTCGCGAACGCTCTTGTTAAGAGCGAAGCTGCTTGGCGTTCGCTAATTGCAAGGGTAAGCTTCAAGAACTTCTCAGAGCCAGCATATCGATTGGCTGAGCGGTTCTCTTTCCATGGCACGCTCTCTCGGCTTCTCTCGCTCGAAGCTCGGGATCTTCCGCTATTCGCTTGGGCATGGCTTCGGTATCCCTCGGGCGGGTTACAGAATTCGCCCGGCGACGCCTTGCCCGTTCTGGCGCCAACTTTCGCTGGCGCTCCAGACGGGCGGCTTCTTTTCCGGAGTGCGTGAGATGTCACCATTTTGCGATTATTCGAGAAACAACCGCCAAGCGCACTCGTCTATACATGCGCGCTCCTCGAAACCATCTTTTGGGCGCGCGCTTTCTAATTGGCCGCCATCCTCTCCTTGACTCCGCCCACCAGCGCTCGGCGCGCGCTCTCACCCGCGCCTTGGATCCGCCCACCTGCGTCACAACGCTGCCACTGTGCTTAGCGCTTGCTCTCCTTCTCGCTATGCTATGCCCTCTCCATATCGCTGCCCCGCATTACTACGCTTTCTCCCATGAAAGCCTCGACTACGAAGCTGTTAAAGTTATTCCTGTTGCCTCACAAGTCACTGAATCGGTACCCGTCGAGAGTATGCAGAAAGCAAGTCTTGGATGAACTGATTCGCCCGACCGCAACAACTGCGACCAACCTCGACAAGCCCGTAGGTCCATCCCTGCTGAATGCGCTCCTGGGCCCACACGTTGTGCGTGTTCTCCGAGAGCAGGTCCACGAGCTCCTCCATCTTGGCCGACAGCGTGATGGCGCCCAGGTCGAGGGGGGCTGGCTTGTAGCCGTTCGACTGGAGATAGGGGCTTGGGGCAGAGGAGGAGGTGTTATTCAGTTCGCCTCACTCTGCGCTGGAGCAGCTTTGCGTGAACCCATTTGAACGCAATATTTTACTAAGGCGTATGACTGGGGGTTAAGCCTTTACGAGCAGGCAAAAGACAGGAATGCTCCTGCAGCAGGTCGTCCACGTTTTTTCCTTTCGTGCCGAATGAAGCCGAAATACAAACACGAGCTTAAATAAAAGGAAAGAACTACGCAGAATTTGGTGCAGGTTTTGCCATGTACAGCGCTTCTTGCATGTACACGATTTAAATTCGCCTTCAGCTTCAGTGGAAGAAAAGGAGTTCCTCCCATTGATGCGAAATCGTTGTGTGGCTCATCAGTCAGAAAATCCGGTTCTGTCCACGAGAAACAGATCGAAAACCCACGTGGCCTCGTGACGTCATCGGCAGTGCTTTCATCATCAGGAAAGAAATAAAAATAAAATTCCTTCCAAAGTAGGTTTAAAACCTCGGCCGGCATGAACAGATCAGCACCGCTGGCCACTTCATTACAACACTACGTCATCGCCTCTGCACAACACCCCACGCGCTCAACTTGCAATATCTCGCACTAGGTTTAGCTACAGTCGCCTTCATCTCCTGCCATTCGGGCGGCGCGAACATATCAGCTTCCCTGGCCACTGCATTAGAGGAGTACGCCATCTCCCCAGCCGAACACTCCGCGTGCATACTTTCGCATTCACAACACGTAGTTAGTCTTAGGTGTCATCCGCAATTTTTTTGGAATAAAAAAAAACTTTAAAACGACTGATTTTGGTGATGAATTCCTCGCGAGTTTCGCTACCATGCTGTTCAATACAATTAAAGCAAGAAAGAAGCGCCGTTTAACTTTCAATAAAGACGGAAAGAAACAAAAACTTGCAGATATGTTTATGTACCGTATGATCCGATTTGAAGAACATGACTTCAGGCTTAAAGGGACACTGAGGAGAAATTGAAGTTGGCTTGTACCGATAGAATAGCAGTTCCTGATCACAAAAACGCCACTCTTACTGAAAACAAAGCTCTTGTAATGTAGAAAATAGCAAGAACCAAAACACAGGTGTCGCCGCCACAGGCCAATCTCGCAAATACAAGCGTGATGACTTCCTAGGACAAGAGGCGCCACCTTGGAGGAATTTTCCTTACTTAATGGCACTACGGATCTCTGACGCTGGCAAAGGAAGGTTGCGCACCGCACCGCTAGCTGTCAGAAATCACGGAGTCTGCGTTTACGTCACGTATCACGTCACTCCGTTCTGAGACGTCATAAGAGTTGCCGTGGCGTCATAAGAGTTCCCTGAGTTTGAATCAGAGCGGTGGGAAAAAGTTTTTCATCTTCGAATCCAAATTTCTTTGAAATAAATGCATCTTTCGCGCCCGGACAAGCGGCACCAAAACCATGAAGTGCCGAACTATCAGATTTTGCTAACAAAAAAAAAAATGATAGAGTTCTTCTCAGTGTCCCTTTAATTCTGTTACGAGCTGTAATGCACTTTTTTTGGATGCAGGAATAGGTTGAACTAATTACACGAGCTTAATCAGCTGCTCGGTTGCGCTCAGTTTTTTTTTAGGGAATAACTGACACCACAGCAGCAAAAGTTCGTCCGTATTATTGAGCCAAAATGCGAGCGATAACCTTCACGTTGCGTAAGATTGTACTGTGCTATGCGTACTCACTCATCGGCTGGGAGATGTCTTCTGTGCGTTTTACCTGGCGTGGCAGCAGCGTTGTGCAAAGCAGAAGTTAGCCTACTGCGTGCACGGTATGCACCTGAGCTCGAACATTCTGGCGCGAATTGTCTCCTTTCCGTAGCTTCTATGAAGTACTGACGTTTTTGTTTGATCATATTAGTCTAATGCACATATTACCAAGGTAAGATTACACGGTGCAAGGGAGCGTTGGCACAGCTGCAACAGCACAAGAAAGAGATTCAGACACACGCATGTGTCGTTCTCTTTCTTGCGCTGTTGCAGTTGCGCCGCCCTTCACTTGCATCATCCGCGAAAAGTTCTGAATATCATCAGCCAAACGAACATTCTGCCACCCTGCTACGCTTACTTTTCCTTGGACTCCACTCCGTCAGACTTAAATAAGGACCAGCGCTTATCTCGCCTTCGCACTTTGTGCCCTACCCACTCCGCCCGCTAGCCCAACAATCTGTTGTTCTCAGGAAACTGCAGGCTCCGAAAGCGGACGGCAACAGAGTTAGAACCTTCCCAAATGAGTTTCTCTCAACGATCTAACAGCGCACCAACTAAAATGAAGGGGAGTTCTGCTAGCTTACATTCCAGTTACAGACCAACCAGATTTGCGTGGCGAGAATCCCGACAGAGACTCGCCATGCCGTATCCTTCGTTGGCGGGTCAGATGCGGACGAGGGCACATTGCAGAGCAGTAGCAGTTACTGCTGTTTAGTACCTCCGCTATCGTACCATATCTCTGCTCATTCCTCCGTGCACATCGACAACCGGAACAGTTCCCGGCTATAGCTCTCCCAAATGTGAACTTGTGACGAAACCGTTCGGCGATGCTTTATTAGCTCACTGTTATATCTAAGAAAACGTACTCCTGGAGTTATTCTACTTGTGAAACGTAGCCACTCACTCGTTGGGCAGCTTGACAGTCTTGATGCGAGCTGGTGGCTTGTCCACAGTTATGTGGTACCCCAAGGCCAGGATGGTTCTAAAGCAAAAAGTAAGGTCGAGAGCATCACACAAAAAAATGCCACTACAATCCGCTTTTAAGGCATGCTGGGACACAAGCGGAGATAACTGAGTTGTGGACATTGGGCGCCGCAGTCGGGGACGCAGGGAACAAGCACGCAGCACACGCACCGTGCGTCTGTGTGTCACTGTCTTTTCCCACTATGTGTTACCGATTAGCAGGATAACAATCAAGGTTCCTTGTAAACTTTCTTCGTGAGCTTGACGCTTTCGTTACTTACTGCCAGATAGCGTCTGTAAATGTCAGTGCTTATATGCTCAGAGTTTCTAAAAGTAAACAAGCAAGACGTTACCCACGGCGCTTCTTTGACGAGGTCAGAGAAGTTATCAGAGCAGGAACGAGGTGCTCTGAAATGTAGTCTAAACAGCTTCCCGTGACTGTGGCAACCAGAGCCGACTTACTTGAGAGTCTGCAGGGCTAGAGTTGTGTCGTATTTCTTCTCGGCCATTGGCAAGTGCTCGAAAGATGTCAGGCACGGGTGATGCCTCTTGGCGTCGTCTCGCACCTGTAGTTTAGCACAACGTTTTGAAGCGTTTGCTGACATGGAAGAGCTCTTCTGAGGACACTTGATGGAAGTGGCGCCTTGGCTACACGAGCAAAACCATTCGGCGCTAGGCTTTTTTAAAAGGTCAGTGGGCTTGATCTCAACCCGCAAAATTTATTTTCCTAGGGATATTACAAGAACGCCAGGCATGTGTAAAATTTACTCACAAAGCACCAAATACCGCTATCAGTGCCATTAATGCTCCGTATACTACTCCCAACATGGAAACGCAATTATAGTAGACGGGTTTTGTCACAAATAACAAATTGAAGCTCTTGAACTAAACGACTTGGTTTAGATTCCTGTAGATTTAATTTCTGGCTTACAAAACGCAACGTGAAATTAAAGGATGCTGACGCTTGGTGCCTGCGATCAAAGCTTAAGGGCTGTTTCTCAATTGTTGAGCGTGAACATTACTTTTCCAACCCACCCACACACAAATAGTTGGAGCAGCGCGCATTTATCCCTTACACCAGAGAGAAAAATTCGCGAACCGAGAAGACGTACCTCTCCGTATCTCCAGGCGCTGTCGATTTTGTTCATGGCCCATACTTCGTGGACGTTTTCGGCGAGCTTGTCGCGGACGGATTCGATGTAGTTTGGCAAAATTATCTAGAGAAGAAGAGTAAGAACACGCTTCACTATGGAGAAAAGAAAACGTGGAATGAAATTCTTGTAATTAATAACCGCTTTTGCAGCTGGAGCTATCGGTCAGCAAGCTACGACTTCTTGCCTCGGAACAGAGAGAAAGTGTCCGTCGAGTTCTGTTACGTTAAATTAACTGCTGGTCCGTGCATAAGCAGATGTGGAGATAATAAAAAAAGTCATGACGGGGACTCCAGGAAACACAAACATTGGAAGCGTTGGCAAGGCAACGCACCACGCCCAGGCTGACAGCCAGACGGCTCAGAAAAGGTTTAAAGTCAAGCCGTTTGTCACATCACAGATGCGGAAAAGTACGGATAAAAATTGTTCAGAAATCATTTGAGGGACCCCGTGCGCATTTACAAGACAAACGGCAGGAAAAAAAAACAAATTATTGTAATAATTGCAGATGTCATAAGATCAGATATGACATCATGATCGTCATCGTCATACTGTAGCTTTTACGCACATGCAGTATCATGCATACAACATCTTCTATACATGTACAGAAAGTACACACACCACGAATGTTACATACTTGCACCAAGGGTTATTATTCTATTCATTTCTCTCCTTTTCTTTTTGTTTACTGGACTAACGAGGAAACAAAGCTTTTCCTCCGTGGCTCCCTCACGTTGGACGTGTCCACAGGCTGCGGCACGAAGATGACGTCGTCCGCGATGGGCGCAGGTCCAAAGAGCACGCCCTTGGGCACGTCCCCGAACTGGAAGCAAGGCTCCACTGTCAGGACCTGATTGGGCAGCAGGGCCTCCACGAGGGCAGAGTGGCCGTCGGGGGGACCGTACCGAAGCTTGCCCTGGTCGCCGCCCAACAGGAACCGGCAACTGCACGGAGCGAGGAGTGCCAAGGGCCTATATTCTAGATTCACGTGTGGCATTTGCGAAAAAGAGGCAAGCTGCAGAGTGTGTATCCAAGGCCTTAGCCACCCTGGAGGTTTATAGACCTTAGCTGTAGATGAGCCTGTTTGTGTACTGTTTGTGTTCGCTAAACCTGATCCGAAAGTGCGCGTTGACCAAGCGCCGAATAGGTCTTCGAGAAATATGAAGCCCGTCGTTCGCAAAGCACCCACCGGCCAAGAGCACGACAGTTAAACTGCTCTTTTTTATCAAGTCCCTGGCTGTGGTTGAACTTTACTGCTAAAACCGCACGTTGTAGACGACACCTAGTGGACATTGTTTATTCTTAATAAGGCATACCTGTGCTTGCAAAATGCCACTGTGCTAAGCTAATCCTCTGCGTTAAGTAAGTTGCAGTGCCTCCACATATGTCTACGTTCAGAAAAAAAGCACTTGCACACAACAGATCAGATACAGAGTTGCCGTCCATCGCTCTGCAGCCTCCTGTTACAGTTCATTACGAGATGGCATAGAGCAAAGCCTTGCGATATGCTACGCTGCGGGCAAAAGAATAGTTCAGATGAGCCACTGCATACTAATCATTAAGCTCACCTGAGTTTCGCGGAGAAGCTGATGGCCGGATAGAACATCCCGTCAGTGTTGAAGCTTCGGAAGCAGCCCTTCACTTTGACTCCGTTCACGGTGAAACTGATCACGGGTACGTTGAGGTCGATGACGCATCCGATGACGTCACCCTTACGAATGTACGGTGGCGAGGACTGCCTCACGGTGTTGCAGCGACCGCCTGCAGTTAACAAGTATTAGAGTGAGCTTTCTGCAAAGAATGAAAAAAAAAAAGATGTGAACCGTTTTGTTGAGGCATTTTATTTAGGGTTCCTTTATTCTCTGGCAACATATTCAGCGAGTGCCTGAAATCTAGAGAACCACACTCCTGAAATTGCGCGCAGCATCGGAACACAAAGAACACGAAACAGACATCTACTTAGACGTACAGACACTAAGTACTCACGAAAGAGTCTCTTCCCTGTCCGCCGTCTTTCTTCGCTCCCCATAAATCCAGTGTATCATCGAGAGCAAATTTCGCAGCGCTGCTAAATAACAGAGAGAAGCGTAGCAGGTGGCTTCACAAAGTTAGGAGGGCGGATGAGATTAAAAAGTTTCCGGGCAAAGGGTGGAAGCAGCGGGCAAAGGACAGGGTTAATTGGAGAGACATGGGACAGACCCTGCAGTGGACTTAGTCTGGCTGATCATGATGACACGACATAATGCATACATATCTGTGTATTTCTGGCACAGAAGCCACGATGCATAGGCTGAAATTTGAAGGCACAAAAACCGGACGAGAAAGAAACCACGGCTAGGCTAGTGCTCAGGCTCACGTGGCATACTGAAGGAAAATTACAACTGAGCAACAAGCCACGGTAGTATTCCGAGTTTGTGTCATAATAAAAAGCGTCATAATCTGCCGCAGCGGCCACACCTGATTTGTCGAAACGCCAGAAGCGGATGTGGTGGTTCTGATGCAGCAAAAAGTGTTGAAGAAACCGGACCGGTGACGTCAAACACATAGCGGATCCTGCGCTGCGGCAACCGCAATGGAGTGACATCCTGCCACAGCTCACAGTCGCAACCGAATCGACATCCGCTTCCGGCGTTTTGACCAATCAGGTGCGGCCGCTGCGGCAGATTATTTCGCTTTTTATTATGACACAAACTCGGAATAGAGACCCAGGTGCTTTTTTCCCCTGTTGTTACTTTAGACTGGTACCTAATTTGCCTTCTGCCACGTGTGACCATCTCATCTATTCTCTGCTAACGGCACGCAATGCGCAGGCGCACACTGTTGCTGCCCCCTATTCTTTTCTAATTGACTTCATTTGCTAGCTTCCTTCGTACTGTCTACTGCTTTGCTCATCAGTCCTGTCCTAAGTCGCGGTTGTTTTTCTTCTACAATTTGCCGGACGAATTGGCTCAGAACTTCACCGTGCTGAAGAGACCAGTTCCTTCGACCTTGCGAATCAAACAGTGACCTCAGAGAAAGGCTCGATAATCTTTGTCTTCACGTACATTTTTCACATTTTTAGCATGCTCTCTAAACTATCATTAACGCATCTACCGGTTTGTCCAACGTGCAAATTCCCGAAACTTAAGAGGATTTGACCAACTGCACCTTCTGCGTATTAAACAAATGGCTGCCTGTGCTTCTTGCACAACGCCATTGCCAATTAGCAGAGTGCTTCCTGCCCGAGAAAAGAAATGTTCGAGTGCATAACGCGGTAACTCTTATCTACTCATGGAAGCGATATCGGCTGACACGAGGTGCACGTAGCTTGAGACGAATTTAGAATTTTTCAAAACTTTTTTGCGTCGTACTTATCGTGATTACTGGTGCCGTGCGCTGTAGGAAAAGGCCTCGGTTAATTTTCCCTTTTATTCAGCGTGCCCAAAATGCCCCTTCCATCGGGTGCTTTCGCTCTTTATCCAGTGCTCCGCCCAAGACTTCACTGCTGCGTACCCTCGCATCCACTCTATGGGAATACTGGTTCCGCTCATTGCATGGCCAATGCAAGTCGTCCGGATGAGCCACTTACCCGTCCATAGGCAGGCGCCGTCGAAGCCGAACGAGTAGAGGTCGTCGCCGAGGCCGTTGCCGCCCCACTTGGAGCCCCCTCCCGGGTAAGGCACGTAGCCCGCCGTGTTGGCCCAGCCGATGCGCAGGTGCGGCTGCAGGTGGCTCACCTGTTCGCAGTGGTCCACCATGGCCTCGTAGTACCAGCGCCGGAACAGCGCAGCCCCTTCCACTTTGCCCACGAAGATGTTGGGCTGCATGCTGCACGGGAACAAGCGCTGAAAACTCGTATCCTCTAACGAAGCACCCCAAGGTGAGGAGCATTGGAATGAATCTGTTAAACACCCACTCACCAAAGTCTCCTTAATTTGGTCACGGTCGTTGCAAGTTTCTTGTTCAATCAATTTGAAATGTTCCCATAATGTTTTTCGCGTGCGTTGCGCGAATTGCAATATTAATGCCGCTAACGTGATCTAGCAGTGAAATGAGCCCTCTCCAGACCACGGAGAAGCCCTCGCAACTTTTTTACGATTTCTTGAGAACCGTGACAACATGAATTGTGAGCGGTTTCAGATGGGGAGCCGCCAATTCAAGAGAAGTCTGTTGAAAGGTTAAATAACGGTGGACAAAGATACAGAGTGATCTGTTCAACGAATCGCGATTGTTTACTTCCTATAGCTTGCTTTCATCGATGCGCGATAAATGTCGCAGCGACGCAGTTACCTGGCCACGTGGTCGACCAGTCGAGTCTGAAGCAACAGGTTCCTCCCGGGCAGCAGGTTGTCGCAGATGTTGTTCTGGCTGCTCCGGACGGCCACGCCTTTGCCCGTCACGCACAGGGAGCAGAGGACGTCCAGAACCTGTGCAGCGGCCATGCGCGATGGCCGTCAGCGCTTCGAGGACGAATATTTCCTGAGCCGGCAGCTTTACGAGATACTTTTCCAGCGGTAAGCGGCGTGTCCAGAAACTTAGCATCCAACTGCTCCTCAGTGCGGATTTTATAGAGGTATGCCAAAGAGTGGGCACTCTCGAGAAAACGCCATCTGAGGTCACAAGACTGAGCTGTGCACGGCGGTGGTTGCTCTCTGGTAGGATTCCTATCGGCCGAGCTTCTCCCCTCGAGGGTGATAAAGTTACTGATTCTTCCCAATGTTGGGCAAAACAGAATTTCCAGGGATGTGGACCAAAGAGCGAAAAGCGATCCAGGCGCTTTGTAACCAGGCGCTCGAGCGCCTGGTTACAAAATACATCACAAAGTACTCAGTCTACGAATGCGTGATTAAGTGCGACCTCTTGTTAGAACTCTCATTTTTAGGCCGCTAATAGATAGTAATCATGGCAAGCTTAAAAGTGTTCTAAAGTATGACACACAATACGGCGATCAGGGCTGCGCATGCCCAAGGCTATCTCAGAGATCTGTGTATGATCCCATACCTACCTTGGTAGGTATGGGATGTATGGGATCCTCAGTTTAGTGCAACTTTCGATGGATACAGGGCGTGTTATACGGACTGCGTCCAGTTAGAACTGGACGTAGCGATGTGAAAACGTGCCCTGTGAGCTGTGTTTAGAATGCAGACTTTGTTTTGAGAGGGGTTTCGCGCGCTTGAATCGTCCGTGCAACAGATCAGCAACGGAAATAAGTGAACTTGCTTTCGGACCAATCAGCGTTGCTGAAACAAAGAATACACCCAATTAGTGTTTACCTTGGGATCCCGTCCATGTTTCTCAAGAAGAGAGATGATGACTTTGATATGTTCTTCTTTGAGGATGTTCAGAGCCTCAGGGCTGTCAATTAGCACGCAGTGTAATACATCCAGCATTCCTGCGCAGGTAATGACATATGTGTAAGTGGATAAGAAAAAAACCTTTGGTAGAAAAAGTAGCATAAGTTGTTCCTGACTATAACAAGTAAAAAACAGGGAAAACAGCAGAGAGCTGAAAAGAAGATGCAAAAAAAAAAAGTGCCGGGTACGCACCTAGCGGTTGAGCGAGGTATTTGATCCATTCTTGTTGACAGCGCGTTAAAGCACAGGGACAGAAGAAACACAGAGGACGACGTCACAGGCGCTGACGCTCTGTGTTTCTTCTGTCTCTGTGCTTTAACGCGCTGTCAACAAGAATGGATCATTACCAACTAGCCCGGCAATTTGTCCTATTCGAGGTATTTGAGAACGCTATTCCCTATCATCTTATACACACCAGCAGTCTCAGCGTATCTATCTGGGCGTGTGGCTTCTAGTATATCGACATCTTCTCTTTCGTAGTGCACCGTTTGTTTCGAGATAAAAGAATACAGACTGACACAGGAAATAAAACTCCATCCAGTCTATAGTCGCCCTGGCCGCAAACGAAGGGGACTCGCATCCTTTCTGAACGTAGCGAGGCCGTTCGCTTATAAGTGGCGGAAAGAACTGATGTGCTCTGACGGTGACGTGGCATCTGTGGTGAACAGAAAAAAGCACAGCAAGCGGTCAGATGTCGGCAGAACGCGCAATTTTTTTCGGCGGCTGTCAGTCATCGTGACCCAGGAAAGTCGATGAGGGTCATTTCAAAAGAGCTCCAAGTCTCAGAGTCGTGCGCAGCAAGCCTGCGCACGACGACTAGAGGCACCATTCATATGCCGCAAGGAGAGGACATTTTATGTCCTATAAAACTCGGGAGAATCGTCTGCGTCGGTTCAAGCGCTGAACCAAGCTGAAAAAGACTGAGCAGCAGGAAATGCTGTTTTTTTTTTTCAGATCAAAAGAACTTTGACGAAGACCAAAAAGCTAACCGCCGTAATAATAGGTAGCTTTGCGCAAGCGCTGATGAGGTGCATACTATAATGGATACAAAATTTCGATCGTCTGTAATGGTGCTAGCCGTTGTCAGCAACGAACTCCGTCCAAATGCTGCTGCACATGTGGAGGTGCATGACACCGTTGTAAAACCCTGGACAGAGACGGTTTCAAAAGAAAGACCATCTTTCAGCCAGATTCGGCTTCCGCCCACACCGCCTGCGTTACCAAGGTGTGGCTGGCTGAAAGCTTCCACGACCGTGTTTCCTTCATTGTTTCCTGCTTGGGCCAAGCAGTGGCCTGCGTTATTCTGAAATAAATAAGCGTCCCAAGTCGACTCAGGCTATGAGGGACACCGTAGCGAAGGACTTCGGAAATTTCGGCCACCTGGAGTTCTTTACGTGCGCTGACATCGCACAGTGCACGGGCCTCTAGAATTTCGCGTCCATCGAAATTCAACCGCCCGGGCCCGGCCGGGATCGAGCCCGCGTGCTTCGGGTCAGCAGTCGAGGGCCATAACCACTGAGTCATCGCGGCGGCTTATTCCACAACAATGTCATTCCGTGTGCCCCCCAACTTATGCCACCTAGTTCCCCAGATTTAAATCCGCTGGACTACTATGTTTGGAGCGTCGTTGAGAGGGGCGCCAACAAACTGCCACATAACACGAAAGAACCACTGAAGGCTGCCATTGCTGACTCAGTAGCCAATGTCTCTAAGGACCACCTGATTCGAACATGCAGTTGTTTCCGAAGCATAATTGAATTGGTTATTGCCGCGGATGGCGGTTCATTGAGCAATACTGAAAATAAACACTAACAAAGCCGAAGTTTGGTGAAAATACGCCTATTTCTGCTCGAGATATGGTTCTGTGCCTGAAGTCAACATTGTGTGTTCTCAAATACTTTGCGCACTTGTATACCACGATATTTTTTGAAAATAGCCGTTCTCTTGATTGTATGAGTTGTGAAATGCGGGTTTTTTTCTCTAATATTAAAGCCAAAACACTAGCGATGATACCTGGCAAAATGAAGGCGCAGGACGTAGTATCACAGCGAGGCAAAATTTAGGGATAGAATATTGCAACACTCAAAGAAAAAAATATAAAATGTATTCCTAGGGTCATGAACTATTAGCTTGGGTATTTTCAGTAAAGATGTGTAACAGCCGCTCTGCGTGGGTGAAAAGCACGGCGCCTGCGATCTGTTTAAACCTATTCGTACAAGTTTCTTTAACATATTTATTTCGCTTCTCTCCACTTTTATAAAGAAAGGTTCGGAGGTACTTGTTGGCATTATTATAAAGGTCGAACACAGCGCAGTCCAGCACGAACAGCAAGGAATAGGAAAAGAAGAAGCGTCTTCTTGTTGCGCTGCTTGGTGTGTTTAAGGAGACGGCATGATTCGCTAAGCACTATACCTGTTCCTTCCGAAGCCTGTTGTCCACTCAATCGGCTGAACAGCCAGTCTAGCCTGTGAGGCTGAGCAAACTGAGCGCAGTTGGTGTGGTTTCCCTTGATGATGGCAGCTGGTGAAAGAGAAAGCAGAGCGAACAAGCATGTGAATCACGCTGCTGAAAGAATGTGGTTCCATAAACTTTCTACAGCTTTGCCTATTCAGGACAAGTGTTTACTTTGTTTGTCTCATCGCGGGCAGCAAGACTTCGCCTAACGTCAGCCCGAAAGGCAGTCATGATCCTATAAGGGAAGCTTAAGTGGTTTTGAGGAACAGGCTGCAGCTCGAATGGGAGGACAAATGCAGTGTGGACAAATGCCGTGAGGATATTCTCGTGACCGACTGGAACCAACGAACGCCTTGCTCCAAAAACCCGGGACGTCAAATTGGGAGCCATAAACGCAAAACCTTGGTGTTATGCACGGTAACAGGCACGGTCTTATCCAGCGGGTCAATTTCACTACATGGTGAAAATGAGACGTGCAGTGTTGTTCGCGATAGGCAGGTATCTGTGATAAAAAGAAGAAGCAGTTGTGAATTCAGTGCCCTTCGCGAAGCACGCACAACTTGGTTGTCGGCAGCAACTGCAGTTTCAAGGCCTGTTAATTCCGCTTTAATACTACTGAGTGGGCTGCGGCTGTCGATAACAATCAGATTACAAGGTATAAGAGGCATTGTAAGACTATGCTGGTTTTATTTTGCGTTTGTTTGGCGTATTTTGACCGCCCAGCAGTCTCCGTGGCCGCTAGCAGATGCTGAAAAAAAAAAGCTATCGAATGAGTGCTGATTCGTTACGTCATTGTTGAGGCAAAAGTAGTCGTGCATCTGTACACGTCATTCGTTGGAGAGGTGATAAGTTGAACAGCCAGTATTGGCACTGCGCCCAACATATTGCGCATACTTTACTTTCTCTTCCTGGTATAATCACTTTGTGACCATTTCCTAGAAAATCAATAAATTGAGCTTTGAGGCATGCCGTTATGCTGCAGTAATTTCGACTCTTTACCAGTAGCGAAAGTTCACTACACCTCGTCAACTGAACGCAAATTTGGGTAATGTTTGGAATTTAGCCCGTTTCCATAACAGTAACGGTAACATTGCTCTTAAACGGCCAGAAACTTATTGCCTACCGTAGGTATAATGTACATGCAATCTAGTAATCAGCGCTAGCCTTAAGTAGCCCGGCACTAAACACTAAATTTTCCAACTTCTCAGCAATTGGTCTACTGGTGGTATTTATGCTTAAAACACGTTGTGATTTACAATCACTCACCTAGCAGCTGGTAGAGGAAGCCCGATATCGTGTCCCAGCTCTGACTGGCATCTTCGCCGGACATGGACACCAGAAATCCGGATGTTGTAATCGCGTTGATCTTGTCTATAGTTTCTAGGATGAGGTTCAGGATGCCCTGTATTAAAACGAAACGTGGTCAGACGCGTCTCAAGGCTGGTATCGATGTTTTTTCTTATACAATTAAGACATTGTTAGAAACCTTTAGCTGTCATTTTCATACTCCTTGCACGTGTATCGTTACATTGTGTGTTGCATCCTTATGATAAGCATTTAACTTCCACAGTTAACCATTTAACTCCATTTAATTCACCACACACGTAGTTGAGAGCTTAGGCACAGACCTCGGTGTCGTTATTTCCTCCACAGCTAGCGCTTTTAATAAAAGTTTGAAGCAACGGCGCTCCTGTGAGAGTGCCCAGGGAGGCACAAGGAGGCCCACAAGTTCAGCGGCTCGTTTTTTTTTCTCTTTTGGAAGAAATCGCCACCAAAAAGGGGCTAAATCTGCTACACAATAATTGCTTGCATTTGCAGCGCCCCAGAAATCAACCGGCGATGTTCACAGCAGCCCGTAAGAGCTGTCCACATTTTCTTCTGCATTTTACGGGGTAAGGAGGAAAGCGGCATTTTTTCGCTGAATTTTTGCGCAACGACTGCAGTGGAACCCAGAATATGCATTGCCGAATTTTAACACAATTTTGTGTTCGCCTGCGGGACCGTCAATGGGGCTTGAAATCCTGCGTAATACGACGACGGCCGGGAATCGTTTGCAATGAGCCATGCTGAAAGATCGCCAAATGGCTCTCTGCGTTATTAATACCGAACAAGAATCAAAGCGGAGACACACGCCTAGAGCGACTCCCCCGGAAAAACGGCCTGCCTTAGGGCCACAGTACGACCGTTTTTAGCCGCATGCGCACGCCTCCTTGCCACTGTGCGCTCGGGCCGAACAATGGGGCGCATGAGCGCATCCGCCCGGGCGCACCAAGTTGGTCAACGATGGTTGTATCACGCTATTGACTGCTGTCCCGTGACGTAGCCGCGCATCCTCAGCAAGATGGCCGCCCGCGAAGCGGAGTGAAAAACCAGGCTTAGTGGGTGGTAGCTCATTACGAGTGTTGACAGCGACTTCGAGCTTCGCCGTGTGCAACAGCGGAAAGCGGCAGTTTCCCCCGAGTTGTTTTTTCGCCGTCTACACCGAGTGGACCGAGCGGCCTTGAAACCTACGCTGTCCACGCAAGACGTGACAGTGCCGTTGTCGTGAAGTGTTTATTTGGAACCGTTTGTGGTAGTTACAAGCGTTCTTTATTCGCGCGAGGATCTTGACGAGCAGCAGCGACTCTCCTCAGGGTGAATTTTCTGTGCATAAAGCAAGCTCACAGCGCAGCGACAAGTTTGAGTGCAGTGAAAGCGATTGCAGTCAGAACGAGTGCTTTTGCATCTGTCAGTGACATCGCCTGCACGTATAATTACGTTTGAAAAGCCCACTATGCACACCTTGTTTTCGAATGCTGATATCAACTTCGAGCTGTGCAGCAGTTCGTGGTTCGGGTGCGCGCATGTGTACTGAGTCTGAGAACTGCCGTGAGTGCGACGTGATGAAATGAACTTCGAGCTCTAGTCGCATTCGTTGCAGCGGTTGCAGTGATCGCGAGCACTAGTCGTTGTGCTACGGCGTAGCTATCAGCGATATCGATGGTATTTCGTGTGCGCTGTGTTAGAGAACGGCCGTGAGTGTGATGTGACCAATCTGAGAGCTGTGTTTTGTGTGTACGTGTGTACGTGTGTGTCAACGGTTTGTCTGAACGCTGCCCGTTACGCAAGAAGAAGGAAGGGGGTGACAAGAGCAAGAAAAAGCCCACATGTTCGCCAATGTTTTCTGAAACGAAGATCTTGTTTAGGCATAGCGATCAGGTGGTCCGTGACATTATGGAAACCTTCTATATAAGAAACTGCCCGAACCCCTGCATTAGCCAGGCTTCCATCGCCTCGGATGATTCTGAGTTGATTGTTTGAGTTCTCCCTTGCAATGATTCAGTTCCTTTATTCCTTGGTTTTTCTTGGCGTGTGCCACGTGTTACCTGGGAAAAAAAAAATTTATTGTGTGACTCGGCTCTTTGAGAGCAGTGTCTTTATCGGGTCTCGGGATGTATTTATTTGTGTCTTCTGAAAATAAGCCCGAGTTGCTAGTTCAGCGCCTGTATCCTCGTTTCGTCCTGTGCTTTTCCCGTTCGTTGTTTGCGCTCTTTTCAAATATGAATGTCTATAAACCCCACCAAAACGGTAGTTATGGCCATAACACACAAACGCTAACCATTAGATTTTTCGTGTAAGCTGAAATATAACGAATATCCGCTAAACTGACCAACTGAGTATAAATACCTAGGCCTCACAGTAACCTCAAACCTACCATGGACAAGTCAGTGGTGGGTAAAGGTAATAAACGACCAGTATACATCACGCGAATGCTTAAAAACGCCTCTCCTCAGACAAAGTTATAGGACCATAAGGTCCATCCTACATTGGAATACGCATGTGAAGTATGGCATACCAAAACTCTGAAGCTTGAACAAGTCCACCGGCGTGCTCTGCGTTCAGTGTATTCATGCTACCTACCGCAGGTAAGAATCAGTTTCCTCATTTTACGCACGAGTGGATTCGCCTCTCCTTGAGCTTAGGAGCGAACAGAAGCGCCTGCACGTATTCTATGACATAATGAACGGCTTGGTCATAACCATAGCAGACGTGTGACAGAGGTGAAATTTTCAAACGACTGCTCCATGATTCATTCTTTCCATATGCAGCACCACACTGCAATATACTTGCGGAAGATGTTATAACCCCAACACCCGGAAAATTTCCGTCCCGTCTTGAAGAAGCATACAAAACTACACGCTAATAGGGTTGTTGTTATTGTGTGACTTGTGCCGCCGATATATTTCTGTCTGTGTGTGTGTGTGTGTGTGTGTGTGTGTGTGTGTGTGCGTGTGCGTGTGCGTGTGTGTGTATGTGTGTGTGTGTGTGTGTGTGTGTGTGCGTGCGTTTGCGTGTGTGTGCGTGTGTGCGTGTGCGTGTTTGTGCGTGTGTGTGTGTGTGTGTGTGCGTGGGCGTGTGCGTTTGCGTGTGTGTGAGTGTGTGCGTGCGTGTGCCTGTGCGTGCGTGTGCGTGTGTGTGTGTGCGTGCGTGCGTGCGTGCGTGCGTGTGTGTGTACTCGGCTTTCTGTGTATTTTGCCATGTCCCTGTTTGTTTTAGTACGCACCGCTATTTGGGACTGAGTAAGGAACGACAGTGTAACTAAATAAATAACTAAATAAAGAAATAAATATGTGAGCACTAGGAAATAACTTGAAGAAAACTCGTGCACTCACCTCTTCTTGAAACAAATCTTGCCTATTCCTCAAAGCCTTCAGTTTGTTCTGTTTTTCTTCGTGCTCTGCAAAGACAGTGCAGTTTGATAGGCTGTGCACTTAATTGTTCTCGACACAAAATACGAACTTAGAGGAAGACGCTTACACTCTTACCGCTAAACAGTGACGCTTAATTCAAAGTCAGTAATAAACATCGAAAGCCAAACGCATTCCCACGCACCCGTCTTGGGACAATGGACGTTTTTAACATACCGGAGCCGTGCTAGCGGAGACGTATACCGCCGGTCTACCGGACCCCTCCTGCGCATGCGCAGTGGCATTTTTGGGGTCAGGCGGAACCACTGCGCATGCGCAGGAGGGGTCCGGTAAACCGGTATGCGTACCCGGTATGCTAAAAACGTCGAATACTGTAATTTGTGGGTGCCTACACTGTTAGGCAACCTTATTAGACAGAAGAGGCGTGGTTTGTTACATGGTTAGGGGGTGCAGCGCGAAATGACGAGGACGAACAAAAATGCAGACAGGACTGGCGCTGACTGGTCACAACCCTAATTGCTGCTTGCTTACATCGGTGAACGAAAACGCACCCCAATAAATACAGGCTATCTAAACACGAAGCTGTTGCGCAAACAAGTCAGCACTAAAGCCGCCAGCATAAATGGCCTTCCGAACTTACGTCGGTCACCTTGGTTCAACGCCGCCTCATCGGAGCGCACGTTTTTAACCTTACATAATCCACATTGAGGTTCCCGCACGTGCAGGTGATAGCAGCTCACTTTGGAGTGGACGGGCTCATCTTTAAGGTTAAACTTTTGTCCGTCTCAGAATGGGCATCTTCCTGAATTTGAATTACGCTCACAAGAATAGGACATCTACCGCACAGACTCCGCTTGCTCGACGCTAGTCACGTAGCAGACTTAAATGGTAACAGACTTAAATGGAAAGGAATCAAAATTACAAAATGTATGATAGCGTTCTAGTTTTACGTGCAAAGTATTGGATGAAGTTTAATAGTGACAGCAAGCAAATGTCGAAAAACTACCTCACCTTTCGGTATCCGATAGGCATGAGCATATGAAAACTGCTATCATGATCTTTGAAGTGAGCTGGCAAAACATTCAAAACAGCGCTGACGCAAACAGCTCTCATCAAAGAGAGGCAAAAACGTTTCTTGGGAAATAAATGATATTCAACAATTTGAATTTATGAAGTCTGTACACAAAGCATTGCATTAAAATTGGTGACATAATCGCCGATTAAAACCACGGCAATCTTCCGAATTCACCCGCCTTATCAGAGACCTGCGGACAAGCTCGATGATGACATCATGATTGCTGTGAGATTTCATAGCTTTCGCCTTCCCCCACATCCTGCTGTGCATGAGGCGAAAAAAAGACAGTTCACCGGCTTTATCCTGGGCGGCACTGGTTTTTTTCTCCGTGAGAGCAAACGTGTCTGCGTTGGAGATCTACAGCCGTCTTAGATGACGTCATCATGGGGTCCACTACCCGGCGTAGTGCGCTGAAGAGCTTGCGCGGCTTTATTCAACGTTCATGCCGCATTTCAAGTCTTAGCATGCTCTAGCTGCACGCATTTAATTCCATTAAGCTGCCCCTTAAGAAGGCGTTGTTCGCTCGTGGTGAGTCGGCCACTGACCGATGTCGTCCTCCGGCTGCACGAAGTAGTTGATGAGGTCTTCGAAGCACATGATCATCTCGTCCTGGTCGATGGTGCTCATGGCGGTGTCCTGCCTGCCGGCGCCGCTTTGCATCGCGTCCAGATTCCTGAGGCCACCAGAAAGAAACGAGGCACATTGCAAAAGTGGCTACTGCCAGTGGACACGTGCTGAAATGCAGCTTCGAGACAGTTTTCTGCCGCACACATCAGATGCTATTAAAAAAAGGGTCTGACGCACTCTCGGCGTGCTCAGTAGGTACCCTGGCATACGTTGCACTAGCGTAAAAGTTGACAGCATCGTTGATTTCATCCGTCAGCCATTATCTTATATCCAGTGATACGCCCCAGACGTCTCCCTAAAATAGCTCTTGGCTGCAGCAGCTTAGTCTGAGCCAGACATCAAACACAGAAGCTAAGTATCGTAGTACAAAAATCAAGCACTGGGGAAAGGCGGTTATGTAGGATAGTTGATGCTACACTGACGCTTCTGTACAGTTTGCACTTTCATTTGAACCCCCTGGTGCATAGACTGAGACGCACGTGCTATCGGATTACATGACAGCTGCGAAACACTATTGGAAGAGCTTTTAAAGGAGAACAAGAGCTTGACTGTCGGTAGTTTGGTGATTTCTTGTGTTTCTTTAAGGCAAGTAAGGACGAGCCGGACTCTTCCAAAGAACCCCCCTGAAGAAAGCTGTACAGCGGATGCGAGAAGTTAGAGAAAAATATGTCTAACGATATCAAGAGAAATTTCAGAAAGAAGAGACAACAGCGGAAGAAGGAAAATTACGAGAGGAAAAAGGTGTCCTGCGGGAAGTAAGGAAAAGATGGATCCTCGCAGGACGTTGTTGTCTGCGCGCAAACATACTTGTGCCGTTAATCCTTACCGGTGGAAGGGAGTCAGGCGACCGCGCATAGTTTACGAGGCACTTCGGACGGCTGCTCGCCTCTTCCCCGATATACTCACACGATGAACTTGTTGAAGAGCGATCCGCACTTCCTGATGACACGCGCCGTGCGGGACTCTTCCACTTGGGCCCGGCTGAACTCCAAACCATCGTCCATCTTGCCTTCCTCCGACATGATGGCCTGCGAGAAGAGGGTAAGGAATAGCACCCCGCTTCAAGGCACGCTTCAGTGGTTGCATAACTTTCGTTAAAAAGGAACGCTGTGGAGACTGAGAGCCCCGTTTAGAAGAGCCCATATCAGCCATTTTGCTTTTCCTAAACATGATTGTCTAGAATGACCATTTATGATATCCGCATCTTTAGTAACGAAACTTCACCTGTGAAAAGAAAGGCTCTGCTCTACACGGAAACTGAGAACACCTGCATCCAACTGCTGTTCTCGCTTACAAGTGGTTCTCTGGCTATGTCTATCTTTGTCCGAGGGTAAAAGATGCATTTAGAGGCAAAAAAGTTTCGATTTAGATATCCTCCTGCTGGTCGATTGAAACTCGTGACCTGCTTACCGAAAGTAAGGGTTTTGAAGCGAATGGCGGTGCAGCGTAGCCTCCACGATCCGCGCCCGAAAATCGGTTCGAAGCACGTATTTTACTTGCGACTGGTGGCGGCGACAGCTGTGTTTCGTTTCTCCCCTTTTCTAGCTTGTAATCGGTGAGAGTGGTCTCTTTGTGGTTAGAACGAGGTAGTCTATGGATAAGGCCAACTTCTGTTTGTCCTCAGTGTCCCTTTAACGTATTGCAGTGTTTATCTTGACAGCAGTGTGGCTCCACCGCGTCGAAGAAGGGAACCAGCAGTAAGCGATGGGTTATCATCACCATCATCAGCCTGACAAGGCCCACTGCATGACAAAGGTCTCTACCATAGCTCTTCAATTAACCCTGTCCTGCGACAGCTGCGGCCACCCTAAAACATTGATTAACTTAATCGTATTAAGGTACGTCCGAAACGTTAGGTAAACGGAGCAAACTGAGCCAAAAGATCAAATCATATACAAAAAGAGTAAGTCATACCCAGGAGCACGCAACATCTTAGCAGAGGTTCCGAGGAGCAGTCCAACGGTTGCCGCTCCTCTCTCGAGAGCCCCTCTATACCCCACTGCCGCTCTCAAATACGCTTTCCCAGCATTCTAGTGACCACTTCTTTATCCAATAGGAATTGAGCTTGTAAGAGCCAACGACAAGAATTTCGTTCAGATTGAAGGAGCCAATAGCACCCGGTGCCCGCCAGGTTGCTTACTCACGAGCGCCGCGTGAATTCCACGGAGACGTTACACATTTGCGCATGAAGTTACGGCACAGAAACACAGAAGACACACGAAGACGACAGTCGAAAGACAAGGAAGGCGAAAACAGAATCGGTACCGCACGCACCGCTCCAGCCGCGCTGCCACCCCTCACTATCCGTCTCTCGGACACGTGGTCCTCGTCACGCGGTGCACCGTGGAACGTGATAACTTACGCGCGACCCCAGGGGTCTGAGTGTCGGCTTCGTTTTGTGGCCAGAACTCAGCGTTCAAGCCTTGTCTCTTTCACAGTCGGCTAACCGTTTTTCTCGTGTTTTACTATGTTTTCTTTAAACAAAAGAAACTCCAACGGCGCCAGGGAAGGGCCTACACAATACGTCCTTATAAAGAGCCGAAGGAAAAGACCCCGCTAACCGCAAGCTTAACTGCGGGGAGCAGCAATAGTCACTCCGCGGGGACAAGAAAACGTACAACTTCTGGGCGGTTAGTTTGAAAAATTGATGCGCGAAATCTGAAAAGCTCACTAAGCGACAACGTAAAGTTTATCACCATTCCGTCACTATTACTACGTTTGCACCTTATGCCTGTCTCGCACATATTTGTGTAGGATTTTTCGGTTGATGATTTTTTGTACATTCGGAGAGTTCGCATTTCATAGTCTTAAAATATCTAATGAGAGAACTTACTGTTTTACAGCATTTGTCTACTTGTGTGCTGTTAATGACTTATTTCCTATACAGGGTTCATGCTATAGGGTGAGGCAATCACTAACCAGAATTGAAAAGGGCGTTGTAGCCATAGCGAAACCTCCCCGCGCTGGAAAATTACGAAGAATCGGCTGAGCCTCCTCACGGGATTTCATTCGGCTAACGGGAGAGTGGGCTTTTTGAAACGAAGACCATTAAGTATACGAACCTTGTACACGGTACAGCGACCCTGCAATATTTACCAATTTAGCGGCATAATCAGCAGCGGCATCCATTGCATACAGTGCAGGACAAAGTCCACTGATCTCCGTTTAAGACTGTCCTCCTCATCCGCACACCGCACCCCTGCTGCGCTTGCCTTGCAATGAATCACTCGGTTCCATAGGGTAAAAAATAAGCCCAGCCTGCACCTCTATAGCACAAAAGGTTTAAACCAATGCCGAATACAAGTGAACCAATCCAAGAGAAGACAGTTGTAGTTGCGTACACCCGTGAGTGAAAATATACATGAAAAAGGAAGATATGCTACACGTAGCAACACACCACACTGCCGGAAGCGTGTCGGATTGGGCTAGTTCGATGCGTGCCCGTCATTTTCGGGAGCTCTACTCCTCAGCGCTCGTCCTCGTCTATTTCTTTCTCTGCTTGCTGCAGCGCTTCTGAAAACCACACTGCCAGGGCAGATACCCTTGTCTGCCCTGGGAAAAGATTGCACGGGTGGGATGCGTACGGGTTATGTTAATTTGGATGGCACTGGGGACAGCGGGGGATATTGAATTGGACCCGCATTCAGGCGAGCTCCCTTTCCCGCTTCCGCAAAGCGCGAGCACTTGTTCTTTGCCCGAATATGCGGCCCTCAGCCTCCAAGCGTACTTGCATATCACGAAACGTTTGCCAGGGTCCCCGACCCTCCGAGAAAGGGGCGAGAAATGGTGTCCCTTCCCTCAGGCCAGGTCCCCCCTTCACGGCATTCCTTGGCTACTAAAGGACTTTGCAATCACCAACTCAGAGGGTGTTCGGCGCACACCCTTCACATTGGCCTTTCGTGGTAGTCTCATGAACAGGCAGAGACGGTGTATAATGTCTGTTCACCGTCCTTTTACGTCCACCCCTGGCCTGCAGTGCACCTAGATATATGCGGGTGCTCGTAACCGCGTCAGGGCATGGAACAGGAGGAGAAGCAGCCGGGACAACTAGCCAGTGCTCGGTATTACCGCCGGCCATTCCTAAGTATCGATGAGTGCTAATTCTCCAAAGGGCCAATAGCTCCGTCCTTGTTCGCCGATTTCCGCCGCAGAAGAGTATCCCGAAAATCCTCCGATGGTGTGTGCGAACCACTTCTACTCAACATTTCATGCGATATGCCTGGTGTATCAGCTACTGCAGAGAATGGCCTTCGTGTTTGAGAGAACTGCGTTACCACATATGCAACAAGAACCGCAGCTCACCTGCTTCTCTTCCACTTTGCCCACTCCTCGCTTTTTAGTCTCGTATGTCTGAAAAAAAAAGTTGATGTTAACGACGAGGAACATTCCGTGCAGCATAAGATGTAGAATTAGGGCCGCAGTCAAAAATTAGGTGAAGACGAAAGTGATCACCTTGTAAGAGAGCCACAGCCCGGTTTCTAGGTGTTGCAGAAACACCGTGGTGTCGCCGTACTTGATGAGCGGCGAACCGAGGACCTCCTCTTCTTTTTCGTCCAGCACTATCTTCTTGTCGTCCTGCGTGAGAGGGAAGCAAGAACGCAGTGAAGAGGAACGCCTACACAGTTCAAGAGCAGGATGTGAAATCTGGAATCTTTTGAAGAACGCACAACAAGGCGCATGAGCTCAGTTCAAAGTTCACCAGCAAGTATCGCATCTCCAGTTGGTTAACACTGAAGCGTGCCGACTATAGTGGGTGGATAAAATTACGAGATGCACTTAAGTCTCCTTACGCACGGAAATGCGAGAGCTGCGAGTGGTCCGCCACCTGTGCAATCTGCTGGGCCAGCGCCGTGCATTAAAAGGGGATTTCGCAGTGGGTGCCGCATGATGGCGCTACGACTGCACGCCAAGCACGGAGGAAATTTACCGGAAACGGAGGAAGTTTTGTACACGCTTGATTACAACGTATGTAATTAACATTCTCATGATTACTCATGTAGGCCGCAGTACATATTTCGGAGATACGTTTTTTTAAAACTGTGTGTTCTCTAGACGCGCCTTTATTCAGCTTCAAACGTTGAAGTGTTGTGTAATGTAGACTATAAAATGTTTGCAGAAATACTTTCTTTCTGCTTGCAGTTTGTGGAGCCGGATTTAATAGGCTCACATAAAGCATGTGGCATTCGAGGCCGCAGTATCCAAACTCATATACATATTTTACGTTCGGTGTTATAGTCGGGAACAGATGAGGCCGGTAAGGTTGCTCTAAATCAGACTGATCTTGCGGATACCTTTTGATAGGTGCGTCATGAGTTCTTGTTTGCAGTCGTGGAACGTGCAAACATTGGGAATGTATTGCTTAATTGCACTATACTATGCTACAAACAGCCCTATACAAGGTTGATCGTAAATCACGAACTTGCCGGACCAATTCTACTAATCTCGTCTGTCCGGCAGGTCTGTCATTATAAGCTCTATTGTTTGCTTTATACCTCGAACCCTTGCGCTTTAGTGTCACCAGATCCTAAGCTATTCCAGGATTATCACTTGATCAGTCGGAAATTACAATCTTGGCTTATGCTTATGACGTTGCCCTTTCCTGTTCATACATAAGGAGTGTGCTTGAAGCTTTGCATTTAATCAAGGCGGAAAGCTGGGCTAGTTGGTGTTTCATCATGAATTAAAAGACTAGCGCATATAACAAAGACACAGACATAGAAGTAGACAGGACGAGCGCAGTTTTTGACGTCTCTGGTGCAGCTCTAAATTCAGAAAAATCTGAAGGATTTTGGAAGAGTTACGTGAGTACGAAACCTAATCGTTTTGGTGGCATAAGCTGGGACCCTGGCTCCCTAGAGTATCTTGAGGTTCCCCTTCTTTAGGTCCGGAACGATGGGTCTCATGGGTAGTCCAAAATTCTCCCTGTGAAGCGCCAAACGCTGGCTTAGATTGGTCGGGATTTCTCGATTTTTGCTCTGGCACAAGTTTGCAGCATCTTGGTTGAAAAGCTTGTCTATGCATTGCAAGTGATGCACTGTGCTAGGAACAAGGTACAAGCACTGCAAAGACTAGTCGTCACGTTTGTTTGGCGCTCTCAGTGGGAGCGTATCCGTCGATACAATTTGTTTCTTTTTCTCGCGTCTAGAAGCGTTGGCCTTGCTAACCAGCTTGTTTCACGGTTTTCTTCAGAGCTGCAAGCCACCCATTACTGCTAGTGGTGCTTGGAAGACGACTGAGTTGTCGCCTTACGTATCTGTTTGCTTCGACTACTTGTGGCCAACAGGGGGCTTTGTGGGGTTTCCTGAAGAATGTCGTTGATACCCTTGATTTCCTGAGTGGTCGCTTCTCGTTGCAATATTTAGGAGGCAGATGACAAAAGTACTATTCCCAGTGCCCGTGTATCGGCAGCCTTACCTTGTACACTGGACACTGTACAATACATTGAACCATCTCGCCCAAATAGAAGTTCTTCCAAACTAACCTTGGATTTATGGTTCGCCAACGTATACCCAACCTGCTGCAAAATCCTTTTTTAAACTCCACGCTTCGACTCTGCCTGTGAAGGTCGAAGGTCTGGCTTCCAGCCAAGGGGACTTTTTTCGGTGAACTGTCGCCTCTATGGCCAGCTAGACACGATCGATCACTGCATTGTGTGGTGCCGTGGTGCAGTTGTTTTTGTTGGACAAACTTCACCGGGCAATCAAAAAGACATTGGGATCTCGCCTTACAGTGTAATGTTCTTGCCTGTCCATAAAGATAGGTATCAGCCGCGCGAACACAATTAGGCAAAAGATGAAGATTATTTTGGCGGAAAATTCCGCGCGGAAGGGCGAAAGACGTCATCGATAGCGAACGGACGCAAGCATCACCATGTTTAGCTATTTGAAAGGCCTCACAGATTTAGTCGGCCTTCCGTGTTGTTCCATAGCCCAGAATAGTGACATCTGAGAAACCCGGGGAACATTTGCCGGGACATCTACTACAGTCCCAAGGAAGATTGCAATCTTCACCAGCGCCAACTTTTGTTTTGTGCTTGCGCATCCTCTCGTTCACACATTCATCCGTCTGGCCTATGTAAAATTTTCCAAAGGTCAGCGGAATCTTGTAAATCACTTCGGCCCGGCACTTCGCGTATATAGGTCTATGTTTGGTCGTGCAGCGCTTCTTATTTCCGCCATGCACAATTCGTCCACAAAGGCCTGAAAACTTAACGGGAGCAGAAAAGATCAAATTGATCCCTCGGCGCTCGGCGAGTTTCTTAACATTGTAAGCGACTTTGGGCAAATAAGGCATGAGTTGGAATTTTTTTCTTTGGTCAGTGGCATCATTGTTACCCTTCTTGACCCCGCCGTTCGTCTGCTTTGATACTGAGTCAGCGACCGCAGGCGGTCCAAATTGAGTTCTCCGAGGAGCTGCTCAGCCGCGTATCTAACCTTGTTCGGTTTTTTCGAAACACTCACAAAATATTTTTCAATGGCTGCCGCAGCTTTTCCGCTGAACCGACCAATAGGCAGCACAACAAAACAGCCTTCTTTGTCTAACTTAAACGGACGTCTTGCTGGGCAAGTTGGTAACTGTACATCTTTTTGGTTATAGGCACGAAAACAGACACAACACAAGGTAGAAAGACGGGACGGAGCGCCACTCACAGCTGATTTATTTGAAGGCACAGGGGGCACAGCGGACCGCACATAGGCATGTTGCCTTACGCTTCGTTGTTCTGCTTTGCACAGGTTTTTCTGCTCGGTCCGTCCAAACTGCTTCTTCATCAGGATACCGCTACAGTCGACACGTGCCTTCAAGATTATTTGACAACAGATGCGGGAGATTTCATCTCCTGGCGGAGTGATTACCTTCTTCAAGCACCGCCCCCGTTCCATGTGACCTGCCCGGACCTTCGTTTAAAAGACCGACAGCCAGGCTTCAACTTCAGTGGGCACAGCGGACCGCACATAGGCATGTTGCCTTACGCTTCGTTGTTCTGCTTTGCACAGGTTTTTCTGCTCGGTCCGTCCAAACTGCTTCTTCATCAGGATACCGCTACAGTCGACACGTGCCTTCAAGATTATTTGACAACAGATGCGGGAGATTTCATTTCCTGGCGGAATGATTACCTTCTTCAAGCACCGCCCCCGTTCCATGTGACCTGCCCGGACCTTCGTTTAAAAGACCGACAGCCAGGCTTCAACTTCAGTGGGCACAGCGGACCGCACATAGGCATGTTGCCTTACGCTTCGTTGTTCTGCTTTGCACAGGTTTTTCTGCTCGGTCCGTCCAAACTGCTTCTTCATCAGGATACCGCTACAGTCGACACGTGCCTTCAAGATTATTTGACAACAGATGCGGGAGATTTCATTTCCTGGCGGAATGATTACCTTCTTCAAGCACCGCCCCCGTTCCATGTGACCTGCCCGGACCTTCGTTTAAAAGACCGACAGCCAGGCTTCAACTTCAGTGGGCACAGCGGACCGCACATAGGCATGTTGCCTTACGCTTCGTTGTTCTACTTTGCACAGGTTGGTTGTTATTCTACTACAATTAGAAGTGCTTGCCGCGGTCTTTTGGTCCTGCCGTGCCCACAACGATGTGTCATCATTGCCCAAGACGTGTTTTCTGTTTGCGCGCTGCTTTTATGTGGTGACATTGAATGTAACCCTGGGCCTGATAATTCAAATGAGGACAGTACAGAACTATTAAAGCAGTTGCTTACAGCTCATTCCAAGTTAACAGCAGAGATTGTAGCACTCAGAACACCACAAGTAGATTTGGAAAAAACAATATCTGACTTAAACTCTTGCTTTGCGGATTTTGAAAAACAAACAGAACGTATTGATAATATGGAACGCACAATTCACGCCTTGCAGTCGAAACTGGTCTATATGGAAGATTACAGTAGACGTTCCAATTTAGTCGTTTTTGGTGTAAACGAGGAACCAGATGAGACAGAATCTGATCTAAAACAGAAGGTTCTGACTGAAATTTTCTCGGAAACACTTGATGTCCATTGCACTTCTGTCGGTAGAATTCATCGTTTAGGAAAGAACACGGTCAACAGGCCTGTGATCATATTTTTTCAGGATTACAATGAAAAGCAAAAAGTCCTTAAAAACGCTCACAAGCTAAAAGGAAAAAAAGTATCTATTCAGAATGACTACTCAAAGGAAACCCTCAGGAAACGAAAACTATTATGGGATAGTACTAAAACTGAGAGAGACAAGAAAATGAAGGTGACCTTAATCAATGATAAATTGCTCGTTGCTGGCCAGATGTTTTCGTGGGATGATACCACTAGCGCAAGAGTGAAACTGCCATCGAGGAACACACGAAAAAGTGAATGACGTAGTGCACGGATCCAGAAGGAATTAAGACTTATTAACATTAATGCGCGGAGTATAATCAACAAAAGCGAACAGCTTGAGGCACTCCTTCTTGGGTACAATCCACATATCGTCATCATTACGGAGACATGGCTTCGCGATGAAATAGATAACAAAGACGTTTTTCCTCCAACTTATCAAATCTATCGGCGTGACAGATTATCAAGAGTGGGTGGAGCGGCGGTTTTAGTTAAAAACAATATTCATGCGACTTTAACTCGGCAAATTGATGACCATGAAAGCATTTCCCTAAAGCTATCTTTTAGGGGCCGTTCCATTTTTCTATTTGCTGTTTACCGAGCTCCACATTCCCCTCCTCAGTTTCTACGCGATTTGTCGGAACACATGTCATCATTCAAACATAAAAACGTAGTTCTTGTCGGTGATTTTAACTTACGTAACACTAATTGGGAGTTGGCCTCATCTAATTCACGACATTGCGCAAATGCTGAGCACTTATTTGATATTATGCTGTGTCACAATTTGAAACAGGTAGTCGGACAACCTACACGTATTCATGGCTCATCTGCTTCCATTCTTGATCTGATTTTTGTGAACCGCTCTTTTGAAATGTTTTCAGTTTCGATCCATCAAGGACTATCTGATCATGAGTTGGTGTATTTCACTTGCGATTTCGTCGCTGATAAATGTGCCGTACCGTCCAAAACCGTACTTGTAAAAGATTTCTCACGTGCCAGGGATGAGAGTGTATTAGATTGTTTAGATCTGTGTCTCAGCACCTTTGTCGGAACTGACACATCTGATCTCTGGATCAAGTTTAAAGACATATGCACATATTGTATCAACCAATTTATTCCATCAAGAGCTAAAAAAAGTGGCAAATCTAATCCCTGGATTACGCGAGAAATCTTGCATCTCAAAAGAAAACTTAAACGCTTAAGAAGAGCCCGTGTCCCTCACAACATCATTCAAATGAAGCAGGCTTCTTTGAACAAAGCTGTTGCGGCTGCTAAGCGACATTACTTTCAAAACATTTTGCCGAATTTCATTCGTAACGCTCCTGAGAAATTTTGGAATTTTTTAAGCAAAGAAAAAAAATCCCTGCCTGCGATGATGCATGAGGGCACGTTGCTCACCAACAAAAAAGATATTGCTGACAAGTTCAATTCATATTTTCACAGTGTGTTTTCCCAATCTGCAAATAATTTCACAACTCGTGATTCTTGTTCCCAGCCTGTGCACGATCTCGTATCTCAACCTGGTATTTTTGCAATGCTTTTGAATCTTAAAACAAAAGCAACTCCTGGGCCTGACGAAATACCTAATTCATTTTTACATCGTTATGCTGAGATGGTTTCGCACTTTCTTGCTATCATTTTTCGTGCTTCTCTTTTGTCTTCAAGTCTACCACCCGATTGGAGGGTGGCCCGTGTCGTTCCCATACACAAAACAGGTGATACCGCATTCTTTAATAATTACCGTCCCATATCGTTGACCTCTTCATGCTGCAAGCTTCTTGAACATATCGTAGCCAATTACATTAAAACATTTCTCGATGACAACAACAAATTATCGGCTTTCCAGCATGGTTTCCGCAAAGGATTTTCTACGGTCACCCAACTTACATCCGTAATTCACAATTTCGCTCAAGTTCTGGACCATTCCGGCCAAATAGATGTCATATTTCTAGATTTTAAGAAAACTTTTGATTTAGTTCCGCACAATAAGCTTATCCATAAACTAGAAACTATAGGTCTTCCTTCTTTTATTGTTAATTGGGTTGCGGCTTATTTATCTAACCGATTTCAATATGTTAGTATCGATGGTCATTGTTCTAACAAACTTCCAGTCACTTCTGGTGTCCCGCAAGGCAGTGTCCTTGGGCCATTACTGTTTCTTATCTATATTAATGACATTACAGACATCATCTCTCATCCTGTTCAAATTAGGTTGTTTGCCGACGATTGTGTTTTGTTTAATGAAGTTAAAGTTCAAGACGACCAGATTTTACTTAATCATAACCTACACAATGTTAGTGAATGGTGCGTTAAATGGGGGATGGAACTAAACGCTGACAAGACAGTATTTATGCGGATTACTAATAAAAGAAACAGTCATTTCTTTTCATATAATCTTCCCACTCGGCACCTTTCAGAAGTCAAAGAATACAAGTACCTAGGAGTAACACTAACGAATAATCTTAGTTGGAATAAACATATTGAAACCGTATGCTCTTCTTCATTTCGCAATCTCTGTTTTCTTAGGCACAAGTTAAAACTAGCTCCCCCTAACGTTAAGCAATTGGCATATTACACCATGATTAGACCAAAACTTGAGTATGCATGCACTGTTTGGGATCCTCACACAAAGACTAACATTAATGCCCTTGAAAGAATTCAGCGCAAAGCAGTTCGGTTTATATTTTCTAAATATCGCACCACTGACTCACCATCTGCTCTGTTGCTTCAACATAATATACAGTCCCTTGAAACTCGGCGTAGAATACTAAGGTTAAGATTTCTCTTTCTATTGAAAACTAACAAACTGTCAATGGCCCCCGATTTGTATCTCCAACCGATAACGTCCAGGTCAACAAGAAACAGGCACACTGAATCGTTAAAACCTTACTTTGCCAGAACTAACATATTCAAATTCTCTTTTTTTCCCCGCACCATTACCGAGTGGAATCAGTTACCACCATCATCAACAGTTGACGTTGATGCCATTGAACAGGCCGTTCATTGATTTTTGTTTTGTTCTTTTTGTATTGTGTTTATTGTGCCCCTCCTGCCAGGGCCCTTCACTGGGCCTGCAGTATGTCCTAAATAAATAAATAAATACGGACAAATATATACCATCGTACACACAAGGACTGCTATCATCTTCAAAGTTTATATGATAGCGAACGAGTGAAAAAATTGTTCTCTGCCTTATAGAAAGATATGGACGCGTCGCTGATGCACATGCTTCCTTTCTTTGCAATGAAAAAAAGCTTCGATTCAGCAAGGCGGAAATTTGGGCGAGTTGGTAAGTGTTCATTTTCGCTCCCGTTCGTGTTGCGCGTAGAGCGAAAATGAAGCTTCGATTAACTCTCTGGCTTTTGTGTCTTTGCTTTTTGATAGAATTCGCGCACCTGAAAAACATGGCTCATAAAAGCGTGACGGGCAGGACCTTATATGCTAAGGCATATTTGGGCCTTCTTTATCTTGCTCTACATTTCTTTCGTGTTTGCCCTGCATAGGAGCGGCCGCAGGTGAGGGGAATTTCGTAGACAACACCTTCGGCGCACTTCATGAACGATCGTCCATGTTTGGTGCCACACGCTCTCTCTTCTTTTCGTTCTCTTTCAATGCGAGAGCAAAGGCTTCCGAGCTTTTCTGGGGCTGAAAAAACAAGCGGCAGACCATGCCTGCTCGCGACCTTCTTCAAGTTGTGGGCTAGCTTGTGCACATAGGGCACCACCACAGGGCGCACCACCTCTTCTCGAGGAACATCTTCCCCAGCTCTCACAGCCTTTCTCTTCATCTTTTGTAACAGACTTTCAGCGACTGCCGTTACGAGCGAACCAGGGAACCCAGCTGAAGACAGCCTAGCCAACTGGTTTTGAAAACTTAGTGGCATCTTGTGAGAGCATGATTTTCTGAGGGCGGATTCGAGACAAAGTGAAGCAACCACCCTTTTTATTAGCTTGGAGTGGGCGGAGTCATATGACAGAAACCCCTTTTTTGCGCGCGGAGCATACGCTCAACAAACCTGTTCTTCACAAAACTCAATACTGAGATCTAAAAACTGTAAAACATTCCCTTCAGGTACTTCACAACTAAAACTTAAGCCATTTCCATGTTGTCTAAATAAGGTTATAACATCACGCACAGATTTTTCGAAGTTCAAACTTCCGTCCTTAGTAAAAATGATTAAAAAGTCGTCCACATGCTTGAACACTTTAAAAACGTTGCTAGATCTTAAAACCTGGTGCAAAACTTGATCCATTTGGGAAAGAAAAATATTGCACAAAACAGGTGCAACACAGCAGCCTATAAATATGCCACATTTCTGCAGAAAACACTGCTCGTCAAATTTTACAAAGGTAGATTGTAAAGAAAACTTTAAAAGGGCTAAAAAATCCTCGATGGATATACCGGCAGTATTCTGAAAAGAAATAGGTTCCTCACTTTCAATGCACTCTCTGACCAGTGAACAGGGCTTCGTGATGAACAGAATAAAATAAATTTACAAATCTACCGAAAAGGCGCGTCCAACATCAGGATGAGATTCTAAGTATTGAAAAACTTCATCAGATTTTTTGGTAAGAAAGGGGTTTTCTACGTCAAGCTTACCCAAATTTTCCAAAAAGAACCGGCTAAGCGGCCTCTGCCATGACCCCTCCGCAGTAACAATAGTTCTAAAGGGCATCCCTTCCTTGTGCATTTTTTCCAAAAAGAACACCTTCAATGCATTATTCTTGCATTTGACACTCTCTTTGCTAAGGCGGACTAGACCTAGCTGCTCACACATTGCAACTTTAACTTTTAACTTTTATAGATTTCACTTAGACAGCCGGAAAATTTTTTTCAATAGCCTTGGCTGCTCTTTCCGAGAAATTATTTTCAGATAACACTACAAATCCACCTTCCTTATCTGCTTGTACAAGCCTTAGGTTATCTTTCTTGAAGAAATTAAGACACAATGGCTCGGGGTGAAGTTCCCTTATGACAAACAGGTACCCGGTCTCAGGATTTGAGAACGCAGTCTACGCCCTCAAGTAGACACTTTTCACGCTCTTCTGAATTGGCCTTACAGGCGATTCGACGATTGATGGCTATCAGTTGTTGCGGCGGTACTTGTGCTTCGAATCCATACTTGGGTCCCTTCCGAAGAACTGATGACATTTCCTCAGGCAGATGAATGTCCCCCACAACCACTAAACCACCCCCACAATTCTCCTTCTTCGAACTTTTTTCCTTCAGCAGCAGTTTTATTTACAATCTACTTTCGTAATATTTGACGAGCAGTGCTTTCTGCAGAAGGCTGGCATACGTATAGGCTCCTGTGTTGCACCTGTTTTGTGCAATAGTTTTCTTTCCCAAATGGATCAAGTTTTGCAGCAGGTTTTAACAGCTAGCAACGTTTTTAAAGTGTTCAGTTATGTGGACGACTTTTTAATTATTTTTACTAAGGACGGAAGTTTGAACCTCGAAAAATCTGTGCGCGATGTTTTAGCCTTATTTAGACAACATGGAAATAGCCTAAGTTTTGCTTGTGAAGTACCTGAAGGAAATGTTTCCAGACTGTCTTCAGCCGGGTTCCCTGGATCGCTCGTAACGGCAGTCGCTGAAAGCCTGCTACAAAAGGTAAAGAGAAAGGCTGTGAGAGCTGGGGAAGATGTCCCTCGAGAAGAGGTGGTGTGACCTGTGGTGGTGCCCTATGGGCACAAGCTAGCCCACAACTTAAAGAAGGTCGCGAGCAGGCATGGTGTGCGCTTGTTTTTTCAGCCCCAGAAAAGCTCGGAAGCCTTTGCTCTCGCATTGAAAGAGACCGAAAACAGAGGGTGTGGCACCAAACATGGGCGATCGTTCATGAAGTGCGCCGAAGTCCCCTCTCGTGCGGCCGCTCCTAAATAGGCCAATCTGGACACTGCGTTAACGAGCGAATCAGGGAACACGAAATAAACGTAGAGCAAGATAAAGCAGGCCCAAATATGCCTAAGCATATCAGGTCCTGCCGTCACGCTCTTGTTTGCTGTGGTTTTCTGGTGCGCGAATTGTATCAAAAAGCAAACACACAAAAGCCAGAGAATACATCGAAGCTTTTTTCATTGCAAAGAAAGGAAGCATGTGCATCAGTGACACGTCCATATCTTTGTACAAGGCAGAGAACAATTTTTTCACTCGTTCGCTATCATATCAACATTGAAGATGATAGCATTCCTTGCGTGTACGATGGTATATATTTGTCCGTGTTGCCTTCAAATAAATCAGCTGTGAGTGGCGCTCTGTCTTGTCCTTCTACCTTATGTTGTGTCTGTTTTCGCGCTTGTCTAACTGTACAAGAGCCAGTTTCGAGTCAGAAAAAAATTAACCACCTTGCGAAGGTCTTGCATTTCCCTTGCGATAACTTGTTTCCGTGACATCCGAAGACAGTCAACACCTTCGGAAAGGCATCTCTCCTTTTCTTTGGCAGGAGCCAGGTCTGAGACACCTCTGACAACCGCCAGTAGATCGTAGTTTTTCACTTCAGGCTCCAAGCCGTACTCGGGACCCTTGGACAGCAGGGAGTCGATATTCTCTGGTCCCGCTGCGCAGTCCATGTACGTCACAGGTCCTGGGATCGGTGTTCTTTTCTTTTTTCCAGGAAGCCATACGCGACATTGGTTCCTGTGGCATTCGATGAGACGGGCTGCCAGCCGACATGAGCCCTGAAAACGTCCCTCGTTGGCCCAAGCATCAGCGCTGTTAGCCGTCACAACACGGAGCCAGTCGCACAGGTTCCTCACCTGTTGCCAGCATTCCGACTTAAGAATACGGCAGACACTTCTCCAGTGGCCCGTGGATGGCTCCACCAAGCCAAAGAGCCCATTCACGTCATGTGGAGGTACGTCGTTTTGGACGCAGCACGTCAGGTAGCGCTCAATCAGGTAGTCAATGCAATAGCACTGACGCACGCATTGGCACGTCGGCACGGTTGACATAAAAAGAGTGACTTGAAGCTGGCCCTTCTACAGTCAGACAAGGAAGGCTGTTTTGTTCTGCGGCCTGTGGAGCGGTGCAGCGAAAAAGCTGCGGCAGCTATTGAAAAATATCTTGTAAGTGCTTCAAAAAAACCGACCAAGGTTAGGTCCACTGATGAGCAGCTCCTCGGAGACTCAATTTGGACCACCTGCTTAAATCTGTAAAGAAACTTTCGCAGAATTCGCTACAAGTTTTTTTATTAGCGAGGACACAGAAACCATCGGTATCGTAGAGGGCCATCGTTACAGAAGAGGGCTCGTGGCAAAAGGTGGTCGGACACTATATTCAACATCTCAAAAGCCTTATGCCAAAAGACTCTTTCGGGATTAGGAACTCTGCATCTCTCGTGCAGGAGCTACAGCAAGACCTACTAGGAGCAAACATGGCCTTCTGTGTGGACATCGAGGACGTTTACTACATCCCTCACGACGAAGTGTTTCATGCGGTGAGAGAAGTGATTGAAGAGTCTAGTGAATTGGCCTTTTGAACAAGACGTGGGTTCCAGAGCGAAAGTTTTTTGGAGCTCCTTGCAATGTACCTCTCCTTAACTCTTGTGGACTTTAACGACAAGTTTCATATTCGGAACAGTGGGATTTGCGTAGGAGATTGTGTAGCCCCAGTGCTCTGCAATATTTTCTTACCAAAGTCTGACCGCTCGGTTCTAAGTTTTTTGGATGACGGATGTGTTCTGCGAATTGTCAAATATGCTGATGACATTTTAGTGCTTTTAAACACCGGAAACAATGACTCCGATCCGATGACAATTGAACATGTTTTGAGTACCTGTAGGCTCTGCTCATCCCAACTGAAATTTACTCACAAATTAGCCGCTAACTCAATCCGTTTTTTAGACTTTTTTCATTTCATTTATTTTCTCCTTAAGGGCCCGAGGGCATTACATAAGGGGGGGGGGGGCGAATTAACATGATGTACAAAATCTTGAACGTGGAAAAATGTGAAGAGCAAAATACAAAATACAATGAAGGCAAGCAAAAACAAAAGCAAGGAAAAAATACAGTAAAAAATGCAGACATACATCTAAGTCAAATAACAGCAAACAAGCAAGCGCAAAAGAAAATTACACCAAGGCGCAGAAATGGAACCAAACTAAGTAACAAAAGAGTACAAAAGGGACAGTCTATTCAGGATGGCTGAAGATTTAGTTTATTGCGGAATTGTTTTCTGTCTGTGCATTCGGCTATGTTATCGGGTAAGGAATTCCATAAGACTATTGCATGGGGGAAAAAGGAGGTACTCATTGCAAGGGTACGGGTGGAAATTCGTGCTAGAGACTGGCTGTGGCTTAAACGGGAAGATCTTCTTAGTGGTGTTGTTAGTAGCTCATGTCTGGACCGTGGGTGATAATAGAATGTGTGAAGAAGGCACAAACGAGATATGATGCGGCGTGATGCGAGGGACGGCAAGTCGAGGTCTCTTTTCATTGAGGTGACGCTGGAATTTCTTGAATAGTTCGAGGTGATAAATCGTGCTGCGCGGTTTTGAATGGCTTCGAGATTAGCGGCGAGGTATGATTGTGACGTGTTCCAGATGGCTGATGCGTATTCAAGCTTTGGTCTGACGAATGTAAGATATGCTAGTTTTTTAATGTCTGAGGATGAGTCGGAGAGACTACGCCGCATGTAGCCGAGAACGCGTGAGGCTTCGGAGCAAATGGTTTCAATATGTGTAACCCATGATAGCGATGGTGTCATGTGCAGGCCAAGATATTTGTATGATGATGTGTAGGCAACGGGTGTAGAGTTGAGGTAGTAGGGTGTCTTAATCTGGTTGCGAAGGCGGGAAAATGTCATGACTTTACATTTGGTCGTGTTTAAAGGCATGAGCCATGTTTCACACCAAAGTGAGATAGCTTTTAGGTCTTGTTGGAGGGTGCACGTGTCGTCTTGGTTAGTTATGGCGCGGTATACGATGCAATCATCGGCGAACAACCTCAGTTTAGATTTGATGTTAGAGGGCAGATCATTGATGTAAATTAAGAACAGTAATGGGGACAACACGGCGCCCTGAGGAACACCGGATGTCACGCTCGAGAGAGGAGATGTGTAATTGTTAGCGCATGTGCACTGACACGTCCTTTCAAGTAGTGCTCTAACCATGATAACAGTTTTTGTGTTAAACCAAGGCCGGACAACTTTAGCAACATGTGATTATGAGGGACACGATCAAACGCCTTCGAAAAATCTAAAAAGATGGAATCGATCTGGTAATGGTCATCCATGTACTGCAATATATCATGGGTAAATTCGGCTAGTTGCGTTTCGCATGAATATAGTTTCCTGAAACCATGCTGTTGAGGATAGAAGAAGTTAATTGATTCAAGGTGTGCCATAAGGTTAGATGCTATAATGTGTTCAAAGAGTTTTGAAGGAATAGTAGTCAGGGATATTGGGCGATAGTTAAATGGGCTTGAACGGTCACCTGATTTAAAAACCGGTATTATTCGGGCTTTTTTCCAGTCGTCAGGTATGTTCCCAGAGTCCAGTGATTGGGAAAAGATTAGGCAGAGTATGCGGCTCGACAATGATGCAGTGTTTTTTAACAATTTGCTGTTGATTTCGTCGCAGCCACCTGATACTGACAGCGGAAGTGAGCTAATGAGGTTTGATATGCCCTGTGCATTAATTTCTATTTCTGTCATGGGGTGCGAACGAATGATAGGTGTGTGATTGACAGGGGTGATGTTAGCGGGCGTGAAAACAGAAACAAAGTAGTCGTTTAGTGCGGATGCGCATTTCTCAGGGTCAAGAGTGTCGCCACCGGGATCTGCGAATTCGATTTGGCTAGGACGGGATTTGTTCGATAGAAGACGCCAGAATTTGTTCGGGTTGGATCTCAGAATTAAAAGCAAGTCAGATGTTTGGAATTTCTTCTTAGCCTCAGTTAGCTCCTTTAGGTACTGTTTTACGCATAAGTGGTACTGGTTCCATTTTTCAGGATTGTTATTCTTCTTTGCAGTCCTGTAAAGTCGTTTTTTTCGATTTAGTAGTGATTTGAGGCGTTTGTTAAACCAGGGGTTGTTATTGTCAGATTTTACCAGAATTGTACGAATGTATTGGTTTTTTAAGTTGACTAATGTGTTCTTAAACAACTCCCAATTAGCATTTACCGTGCGAGATAAATAAGAACTGTGGAAAGTTTCCAAAAACTCATCAAGTCCGTGATTAATGCTTTCAAAGTTTGCTCTTTTGTAATCTGTGATTAGTTTTCTTGCGGGTGATCGTTTTTTGATAGCTAATGAAATGGTAATGTGAAGCAGGTTGTGATCGCTGATACCGGGCAGGAGATTTATACCTGTTACACTATCGGGGGATGACGTGAGCAGGAGGTCTAGAGTGTTATCGCATCTAGTAGGCCATGATACCATTTGCTGGAGGTAATGATCTAGCACTAGGTCGATAAATTGTCTGGAGTCGGCTGACGAACCATTTGAGGTAGACATGAGAGACCAATTGATATTAGGGTAATTGAAGTCGCCAAATAAAAAGATAGGTATGCCAGGAAATGTTTTTTCAATATCGGTTAGGGCCTGATCTAATAGATCACAGAAGGACGGGATGAAGTCAGGTGGCCGATAACATATGCCAAAGATCGCCTTGGGAGGCGCATTGCCGATACGTATCCATGTAAGTTCTAAGTTTCCGTCATGACGTATGAGTGAAGATGATAAACAATTTTTAACTGCCACGAGAACTCCCCCTCCCCTCCGATAGTTCCTATCTCGTCGGTATAATGTGTAATTTGTGTTATAAGAAAAAACTTCATTGTCACTAATGTTGTCGTTCAGCCAGGTTTCTGTTAAGAGTAGGATGTCAGCATCAATATCTTCAACGAAGCTGAGCAGCTGATTTCGCTTAGGTATGATGCTGCGTATGTTGGTGAATCCGATGTTAAGACTTGTGCATGACGGTGGTTGGTGCCGGGATGGGAATACGGTAAGCCGAACAGATCGTCAGTTATTGATATGCGGAGAAGTAGCGCTAGTAGAACTGCTTTCGGGAGTGATTGCAGTGATCTGGGTGATATCTATCACGCTGTTAGAAATGGAGTCGAAAGCGTAACATTTGTCACCAACGTGAAGCTTGTCGAATCGAAGTTTGAAGGGGCATTTCTGTGGTCGGATAAACTGCAATAATTTTGAACGTGCCATCCGCGTGGGAGCCGCAAAGTCTTCCCTGATTGCAATTTTGGTGCCTTTTAGTTTAGTTCCACATGCCAGGATGTTTTCCTTAGTTTTGAAATGAGTGAATTTAACTATTATCGGGCGATGCTTCGATTCCGAGAATTTACCTATGCGATGAGCACGCTCAATGGTTCTGGAATCAAGATGAAGATTCAGTTTGTCCGCACACAGTGTTATTATTCATTGTTCTGAATCTTGCCATGTCTCGTCTTTGGTGTCATTTAAGCCAAGGAAAATAAGATTATTTCTGCGTAGCCTGTTGCTTGCATCAGTGCTTGCTGCTTTAAGAACGGCAATATCTTTCTTGATCTGAGCGGTAGCGCTATGTTCAGAGGTAGGTGTTGGGGAATGTGTTGCTTCTAGTGCCGCAACGCGGTTTGTTACGGACACTAGTAATCCGTTGTGGGAGGATTGTGCGGTTTTAAGCTGCTGAATTTCATGCAGTATAGTTGACTGACTTTCTTGTAATTGTTTTATTGTTTCCATCAAAGATTCGAATTCGGCTGAACTGGGAGGGCCCGGATTAAGCTCGACATCACCAGAAATCAACAGCACCAGTTCAAGGAGTGCGGCGAGCATTTCTGCACCGCAACAAGCACGAGTAAACAACCTTCGCCACATCAAGCTGTCGGGGCACGACACCAAAATCAAGCAACGATTACTGCTGCGATATTCTTTAGAGAGGCTTAAATAACTAACCTGAAACGTGAGAAGGGCGTTCAACATTGTTCTTTGAGCGGTGTCGCGCCCCAACTGGCCCATGTCGGCGAGTGGCTTAAGTAGGGAGCGCCTGCCGAGTCCCGTGACCGATGACGTAATTGAAGATTGTTGCCAGGAGAAGTGGGATCCGAGCGCCAGATCGGGAATGCAGTGCCACGGCAAGAAGTCGGATGCCGTTCGGGGAATATGGTGCGCCGGTTCGGAAGCGGGAAAGAGGCATGCGGGCGTTGATAGGTTCCGGGAAGGGCATGCGCTGACAGGTAGCCAGCATGACAGCGTCTGAAACTTCATACTAACCTTTTCTGGAGAAGGCCATGTGTGCTGGATGTATTCACCAAGAACAAAAAAGGGCTGTTACCCTCTGACTCTAATCATTCTAAACTAGTCAAGAGAGGTATCGCCAGGACTTGTTTACAGAACGCTGTGAAAAAAAGTTGCTGTCACATCGTGTCAACCACTGTCAGAACGCAAGCCAAGAGCCTGTCTGATGCAGGTTTCCCAGCAGATGTGTTGAGAGCGCTCGCTGAATCCGTATCAAAGGAGATGAACGGCGAGGTCAAGAAGGGAAACAATGAAGACACTCATAAAAGAGAAAAATTTCAAGTCATGCCTTATTTCCAGAAAGTCGCGCACAACGTTAAGAAAGTCGCCGAGCGCCAAGGGGTTAATTTGGTTTTTTCTGCTCCCGTTAAAGGGGCTCTGAAACGCCTTTCGAGGAGAGCACATTAACTCACTTAATCAGTGCACTGTGTTGCCATGAAAACCAGAGTCAAATAATACTCTTCTACACGCAGCAGACGACCCACAATCACGCGTCAAAGTTTGCGAGCCCTTGCCGGTGACTTTTTCATGCTTGCACCCTCCTCCGTCCCCCGCATCTGCGTAGACAAGGTGAGAGGCGGCCATTGGTTAGATTCCGTGAGGAAAACTACGTCAGGAAAACTACCATGGCCGCGGCCAATAAGCCGCTTAGCTCCGGCGTGTCGGGAAGCTCCGCTCCCAGAGGGGGGTCGGAGAAGGAGCGCCTACCTTCCAGCGTGCAAAAAGTGTCGAGAGGAGAGGGAAAGGCGCGAAGAGGCTGAAATTCAAATTTTAACTACAGATAACTCAGCTTCTGCAAAGCGCATTTAAAAAATCCTTGCTGGACACTATTCGTGAAACGGCGTGCTTCAATATCCCAGGCATGCCGCAACTTTATTAGAGCCCCCTTCACAGCCCCTTTCAGCTTTCAGGTCTTTGTGCACGAATTATGCCTGGCGGAAATAAGAAGCGTTGCACGACCTATATACGCAAAGTGCCGGACCGAAGTGATTTATAAGATTCCCCTGGCCTGTGAAAAATTTTAGAGGTCAGACGGCATACAACATATTCAAGGCATACAACATGTTCAAGCAGGGAGATGCATGTATAAGTACCCCTTCGCTAACACTTCTGCAAAAAGAGCTGTCACTCCTGGGGGTTGATAATCTCTGCTGATTTCTAGCGTGCTTATGTTGCTGTTGTCACATTTATGTTTTGTTTTTGGTTTTTTGCACTTTGTAAACCTTTCCCTCATTGCCGACATCTATGTATTTATACTTGTGTGATCAGCAATAAACCCTCAGTTAGTCAGCGCCGTGTCGTTCGCTTTCTTGTCTTTTGTGCTCGTCCTTGTTCGCCCTGTTTCTTCAAGAAACAAGGTCAGACGGGTGATTGTGTGAACGAGACCATGCCAAGCACAGAACAAAAGCCGGCGGCCGGGGTTCGATTCCCTCCTAGACGCCAATTTTTTTTCTTCTTTTGACTGTGGTGCCTCATGGCGTTGTATGACCGATGACGTCACAGGGAACCAACTTCTGGCGACACATTTTGCGGACACTTCTGACGTCAACATGGCCATTTAATGCTTTCGGACCGTCTATCCTCGATGTGTATTGACAGCCAGTCAGGGATCTCCATTCCTGTGGCTTATCGTAGACATTACGTTTTCTTCTAGACTTCAGTTCGAAAAGCTTCCCCATAAACTGCGTTATCTGTTGTACAACATTTCTGAGCCAATATCGCGTTCGAAGGGCGAAGTTTAGCTTCTCTGGACATGGCTGCTGTAAATGCGATATCCGGATTATATGCTGGAGGCTATGTCAGGACAGCAGCTGGGGCATGTTGGCAATTCATTTGTGATGGAACAGCGGAAATCGACGGGACAGAACAGGAGGCAGGCGTTGACTTACAACTGCATCGCCTAAAAAGAATTGGCGGAAAGCTGGAGTGAATGTGGGATTTATACTGCCCCTGACAAACTGAAAAGCCTTTGCAGACGAGCGAATGATAGTCCGACGACAGAGAACAAGGGTACACGACAATGCACAAGAGCCCCGTTGTGGGATGCACCGAAGGCCTGGTGTAACCGTTGCCAGCAACTTGTGGGAAAGAGTGCATTAGGAAGACAGGCAGATGCATGAAAGAAAGACTGTTAGAACACAAAATGACTTTTAAGCAAGCATGCAGAAATCTAGGGATCCATTTTAGAGATCAGCCTTCAAAAACCTATGGGCCCGAACTCAGCAGATGCAAACTACTTGTGAAAGACTAAGATATGTTGCTCTGTAAAATCATCGAGTGCGCCATCCGTCGCGTTAACAAAGAAGGAACTTGGCATGTTAAACGGTGGCTCACCTCTATGATGGCAAAACTTCTTTTGTGATTTTAGAGTGCACGAGCGATATGGGCGTGACGCATGTGGTTGTGCAGATGGCATAAGGAGTCGCGCTTCTTCGAAAAAAAAAATTAGTTCAGCGCCTCTGTTTTGTCCTGCCCGGCCATTTTGCGCTGTTCCAGCACAAATAGAGACTACGGTTCAGCTCTCGATAGCCTTAACGGCAAAGGCAACCCTCCCAGAGCTTCGACGCTTTCCAGAATGGCGGCTCATCGACTGCGTGCTATTACGCAGTAATCGCGTCAAGTGCTCGCAATATCTAGGAAGCGTACTTCGTTACCTTGGTCTGCCTGAGGCAGAAGGCTGTGGCGGCGACGGTGGCCTTTTCGCGGGGCACCAAGCGGACCTCGCGGTTCTCGCCGAAGGCCAAGTACTGGCCCGTCGTGATGTGATGGATGCGAAGCGGGTAGCCCCAGTTGACGAAGCCGCCCGCCCACCTGTGAAGTGGCACACGCGCCGCCTCATATATAACGGCCTCTTTTCGCTAAGCAAGTAACTGACCGTGCAAAAAGGCGGCCGAAGCAGCAAAGGCACAGAGTAACGCTGTGTGAGTTCTCTTGTTTTCCTGTTCGTCGTGTTACCGTGGCTCCTAATCGCATCTGTTCGTGCAACCACGCTTGATCAAAAGCCGCCTGGGCGCTGTGTTTCCTCATTTGGCGTCTCAAAGCGACTCACACTATGGAGGGCTCCGTATAATTTCGACGACCTGGGGTTCTCTTAACGTGCACTGACGTCGCACAGTACACGGGCCTCTAGCATTTTGCCTCCATCGAAAAGCGACCGCCGCGGCCAGGATCGAACCCGCACATCTCACGTCAGCAGCCGAGCGCCATAACCACTGAGCCACCACAATGGCTTCTTTATGTTTTCTGATTACCGCAATCGCACTGAGCAGGCGTCTTCCCGCCGCCGCTTTCATTACGTTTCTCGCAGAAAATACATTCACTAAATTTATATTCTTTTCGTCTGTCACAATGACTGTGCACGTCACGGAAGGAAAAATCAGCTTGTGACAGCATGACGCTACTTTGCACCATTTGTTGGGCGAGTTGATGCTCACGATGATCCATAACAGCGCGACAGACGGGACAGAGAAGAGAGGACACAACACAGAGCGCTCTGTGTTGTGTCCTCTCTTCTCTGTCCCGTCTGTCGCGCTGTTATGGGCCACTTTGTAGCCATGGCCAAAGCACCACGCGTGGCGAGAACAGAGCCGTGCAAAAGCTCAGTTGGGTGTCGGAGCATATACACGTGCATACTCTGAACGAAGGAAGCTGTGAGCATATAACGAAACTGAGCAGGTTGGGCTTCATTCGCACAATGTTAACTGAACCTCAAGAGTTGTTCAACATGGTTAAGAGGTGTTACCACAACGAAAACCATACGGCGACAGATTTTAGCTCGTTCTACGTTAATGGCAGCTGTGAAAAGGGCATATACCCACTCGCAAAGATATCAAACTGGCGAACGTCGTCGTGAACAACGGCTACATACCACGAGGGCGTATAAATTTCTTGATTACGCCCGTAGTGAGAAAAGGTAGGGCGCTATAAATTGTTTTTCCCGTCTACTGTGATAGCAATAAATTATGCTTTCCAGCAGCTGAGGGAAAAATGTGAAATGCTCCGACTAGAAGCTTCCACAGGTGCCTTTGGTCGTCAGCTGCTTACAAAGCACGCCGAGCGCATTAGCTGTACAAACTACACCTGTACAAGTTTTACATGAGTGATACCTACGCATTCCGAGCGCCCACCATGCGCATCAATAAGCTGCGTGGGGGTGCAGCAGCCCCAAGGCGCGAGATATTACTGCAGGTTCATTAAGTCACGAAAAGAGCAAGTTTGCAAATGCGCAGAGTTGGCGCTGGATGGCGGCCGCACAGGCTCATTCAACGCACCCGTTAGATTAATCTTGGCGGCAGTCATTAGCCCTGGCCAATTATACACGTACGCTCTATTCAGGCATTACGCCGTTAGGCGTCAGCTCCTTCAGCAACGTTTAAAAACAAGCACTGCAGCCACAAGAGCTGTGCTGTAATTCACGGCGAGATGGCGCCGTGTGCAAGAGAACGGAGTGGATGCATGCAACGGCGTACTCACTTTGTGCGCACTAACTCGAGCCTCCATAGCGAACGAGCTTGATTCAGGACGGCGCCGCCTTCGTAAACGATAATGCTGCGAGAGAGAAAAGCACGGGCAGTTCTTTTCAAGGTTGGTTCTTTCTCATCTCTGCCATTAGTCAGCCGCCGCCTTCACTATTTGTTGAGGCGTAAAAATGGCCTGAAGTCACAAGTCGCAGCTACCAATTGCAGAAGGGAAAGATAGTGAAAGAAACAAAAAGTTACACGCAGTTGGCTTCTTGGCTTGTGCAAGAACTGCGAAATGCGCCATGTGAGTTCCTCTAGGACGGATATTAATTCGGCGAGTTGTTATGCCATTTTCAAGAACAGCGCGAAGTAGACAAGGACTGAAGGAAGACACACACAGGCAAGCGCTGACTAGCAGCTAAATGTTTACTGCTTGGAACGTGGAAGTAAGCAGATCAAGCTCCACTCAACAGTGGGGAAGCTTAGGGGTGATACTTGTCCATGCACACTAAAAAAGAACCAAAATAATACAGCAGCATTACAGCAGCAATTTCAATTCCTTGGCTGACAACAATGAGGAGGGACTGCTGGCACATGCCTCCTTTAACCGGGCCATTTGAGCGGCTTCCATAATTTCTTGAGTTAGCGTGTTTGGGTGCATACTCAACACTTCTGTTTGTTGGAAGTATGGCTGCAAGTTTTACTTTCACTATCTCGGCAGTGGATGCCGAGATGCCCTTTAACTTAGGCGCTTGTTTAGGCATCTCTAGAAGTTATTGAGGCCGCTCAAATGGCCCGTTTAAAGGAGGCATGTGCCAGCAGTCCCTCCTTAGCGTTGTCAGCTAAAGAATTGGAATTTCTTTCTGCAGGGGTAGCAGTGCTGCTGTACTATTCTGGTTCTTATTTCGTGTGCATGGACAAGTGTGTATCACCCCTATGCTTCCTCACTGTTGTCTGGAGCCTGATCTGTTTATTTCCACGTTACAAGCAATAAACCTTTAGTCGCAAGTCAGCGCCTGCCTGTGCGTGTCTTCCTTGAGTCCTTGTGTACTTCGCGCTGTTATTCTTGAAAATAAGTTCCTAAAAGAAACAAAAGCCAGTAAACTGATCACGCTCAAAGTTAAGGAGTTCAGCATAAATAAATAAACTTAGATTGAACTCAGCGTCGATAGTTGTAATAGGCAATCAGAAAGAGTTAAAAAACGAGGAATTAAAATGCGGCAGCGGCGGTATCCGCTCTGCAGTAACTCTGAGAAGACAGGCCTCGAATAGCCTCAGCCGTAGTGGACATACTTCTGGCCGGTCTCCTCGCTCCAGTTCGGGGGAATGGTGAGACACTCATCGCCACCGTGGAAGAACCTGAGCACTTCGCCACCAAACACGTAGCCTGCGGAGGAAGAGGCACCGCAGTCACAGACAGTTGGCTGGACACTGCAGCGCTGGCAGGCGAAGAGAGGACGTGTGTCTTGTCCTCGCTTCGTCCGTCGTCTGCCAGCGCTAGTGTTCAGAGACACGCCGCGAGTATTTAGACAAAGGCCCCTTGGTAATTATTTCTCGGCACAAAGGTAAACAACTTTTGAAATTGGCCTCAATAAGCAAGCGGTTGCAGTGCCCGCTATAGAACTCGCAAAGCTGTGTGTCGCTTTTTTATTGTGAGAGCATCTAGGTTGTCGTGTCACAAAAAAATTTCTGGAGTCTCCATCACGAAATTCTCCCATTTGTTCTGCCGTCATCGGCACTACTGAACTTAAAAGACTGAGGACTAAAATGTTCGAGTACATTCCATCGGATTATTCCTTGATCCTTCCTGACTATTCCCAGATCATTCACTGATCCACCCGCTGATTCCCCCTATTTTATCATAGCCAACCCACTAATGAACCTAAATCCATATTCAGAGGCCAACTTACTTCCAAAATGTAGGTTGTGATTTTTTTTTTTGGGGGGGGGGGGGCGGTAGAACTTTCAATTGCTATCGCAATTTCTTCTTTAAGGCTGCAGCTTGTCAGTTCTTAGGCGCTTCTAAAGAACCCTGATTGGAGTATGCGGCAAGAAAAATAGCCTCGAGTGACGTCGCTTTTTAATACCAGCGGAACACTGCAGTTGCGCTGAATGCGGTGACAGCAAAGAAAGGTTGAGTACATTGTTGCCGTCTGACCGGAAAATTAGCCGCCCACTATGCGCATCCTTGGAGTTTGAACTGGATTGTATTTTACAAGGCGCAAGTCGCCTTTTTGGAGCACACTTTAAATGAACGCCGTAAATTGTTCTTCCCAATGCACTCACCCACGTTCTTGGTCCTGCTCGTGCCCGTCCCGAATGGCGCCACTGACCAGTGGGTGAGGTGGAAGCTGGCGTTCACTATTGTGTCCTCCCCTTCCTTGGCCGTGTGCTGCGGGGAGGCACAAGCGTCGGCTGCAGAGTTCGCCAACGCAGCAGGCGTCGTCAAACTGCCATCTTAAAGCCTTCTTTGCCTTTATGCCCACTTTGGCTGAATGCTTGTTTCCTTCGCTGATCACAAATGCGCAGTAGCCGCTTCTGACGCTGTGCCATGAATTCTGTCCAGTCGGTCGTATGCAAAGTATGGAGTTCACATATGTGCACGCAATAAATGTGCTGATATCTGGAAAACCTTGTTTAGAACTTGAGAAAAGTGCAAGTCTGAGTTGGTTGCCAAGTCATGTTGTACCTGTGTCCCTTGCATGACCTTGTTACGCTTGCAATAAGCCCCTCTCCAAAACCATCTTTTGATACATGTCAGGCCAGGCATGATAATGAGTGCAGTCAGTTTCTTTAGCAAGCATGAGCACATTAAAGGGAAACCGGGGGCAGACAGTATGGGTAGGGAGGGTACCGTGTTCTAATAGCACCACTCGCACTGAAAACGAAGCGAGAAAGGATAAAAAACCGAAATACAGGCGCAGCCCCCACCGGCCGGTCGGAGCACAAAATTATTGAACCGCAGAGGCCAGTCTACTTCAACCCTTTTCGGTGAGGAGGACATTGCGAGTTCGAATCGTCTGGCAGGAAGATTTGTAGACGCAATCTTCTCGGCGCAATTTTCACGCGCGTTTTGCTATCTGATAAACGTCAGCAGAGCCAGAAAGAGCCATAGGCATGTGACTGGGAACAATAACTGTACGAGGTTTTTATCTGAGCCCTTTAAAGTGGCTAAAATTGGGTGAAGGTTTTATATAACTACTTATTAAGACAAGAATAACTGAAAATAAATATAACTGAAAAGAATTACAAAGAAGAATAACTGATGAAAGGGCCTACAGTAACAGAAAATTTCAGCAAGCAAACGGACATGGAGCCGCATTCGTGTTCTGGACGTTTAGTGAACATCACTTCTCGAAAATATTTTGTTCTCCAGTTTCTCTGCACTATTCGATTTGAAACCTTCGTGCTTCCACTGTTTAGCTGGTTAGCCCATTCCATTTTTTTTCTGTCCCCAAGAGAAGAGCTCAATTTTTGTCTCTTCCTAAGGGTTGACGAAGTGGAGATTATGTCGGAATCCCATCTGGCCGTGGGGATACATTTACATTTCACAAACAGAAATATGACAGAAATACGAGAATGTGACGCGCAAGTAGTCCTTGTACCTGCCAAAAAAATACGACAACAGCTGATGCATGTTAAAGACTAGTTGCCGGAAGAAAACTTCCCAGGAGTTAACCTGATAAATTGGGCTAGTTGGTGCGTATTCATGGTTAACGAGCGCAAAAAAAGTCGAAAGCGCAGAGAAGAAGACAACACGTCACCATCGCTCGCGTCGTGTCGTCGTCTTTTCCATTCATTGTTTATTTCATTCATTCGTTTTTTTTATTGCAGAATTTCTTTCAAAATACAAACAGCTGCTGGACCCATAGCCATTGGCCAGTAAAGGGTCCAGTGATGAAATTCGATACAAATACTAACACAGCAGAGGAGGAAAGTAATTAACAAATGCAAAAAATAATTTTTGACTCAGACATCATAAGCAATGCAATAATATTAAGTCACAATTTCATTTAAACATCACAATAGTTTTCAAAGAAGTATTTCTTTAAATCTGCACTAAAGTTATAGGCTTACTTTATGTGCACTAGCTAAGAATTCTAGATGAGGGCTCTGTTCAACTCTATGTGCCTTTTCCTCTGCACATTATGAGATCGAGGCAGGTTAAAATTACGATTAGTTGCAGCTGTTGTATTTCGTAATGGGTGTTTAAACAAAATTATGGGAAGAGGATGCGTGCTGATAAGCCCAAATTCTACTTTTGTGACCCCCTGCACGGAAACTGAAATGTTCTCCTTTGTGTCCTTAAAAAGAAGCACAGAAGTTGGGGTTGATGACCCCAAAGTCGAGCCGATCATAGCCGTTTTTATGAGCTCTACCACGTCATATTTTTAATGAAGGTTTAACTAGCGGTGAATTCCCTTTTAGCATGAATATAGCCAAAGCCGTAGTTGTACATAAAGGAGGTCGGCGTGATGATATAAACAATTACCGCCCTATCTCAGCCTTGCCTGTGTTCTCAAAAATTTCAGAGCGTCTCCTGAAAATGCGATTAACTAGCTTTCTTGAAGAGAAGAAAGTCGCTGAAGAGCAATACGGTTTTCGTGAAAATAAGCCTACGGAAAGGGAACTACTGAATGTTAGAGGAAAACTGTTGAGTAATTTCGAGAACAAACTATTTACCCTTGATTTGTTCTTATATTTCAGGAAGGCTTTCGACTGAATTCAGCATAACATTCTGTACCGAAAACTCCCGTTTTAATGTACTCGAGGCGTAGCGCTCAGTTTCATTCGCACGTATTTATCTGGCGGATTGCAATAAACGCACCTTAATGGTTTTCGTTCCGAGTTAAATGAGATCACATATGCTGCTCCGCAGGGCTCTATACTGAGACCCTTGTTGTTTATTATTTACGTTAATGACTTTGCATGCATTCCACATACCCCTCACACAATTATCTACGCCCATGACACTACCTTGTTTATCTCCGGCACTAACTTGGGCCATATTGCATCCCGAACTAACACATGGTTAAATGAATTATACACTTGGCTGAGGGTAAATCAACTGCAATTATGTGTTGGCAAAACAAAATACGTCATATTCAAACCAAGAAATAAACCTCATGACGAAAACATCATTGTTAAATATAATGACTCTGTAATAGACAGGGTTTCTAGTTTTAAATTTTTGGGCGTTTACTTTGAATAGCACTTGAGATGGACGCCTCAAGTAGACAAGATACATGCCAGTGCATGCAGATCTGTTGGCATACCGTACAAAATTAGGTGCCTGCTTCCTGCCTGGCTAAAGTGCCGGTTATATTATGCCCTTGTTCAATCACATTTCAGTTACTGCTTACTAATCAGGGGCTCTTCTAACAACCTTGACAAATTGATCGTTCTTCAAAAACGAGCTATGCGATGCATCGAAAACCTTGAGCGTCTGGAACACAGGGCCCGGTGTTCCTAAGACATAATGTGCTAAAAATACACCAGTTATATGAGCTGAAACTTGATACTCATATTAGGAACGAAATCATGCGAAGTTTACTACGCGGTATAACTTTCGAAAGAACTTCTTTAGACTACCCGCCATAAGAACGAGCTATGGTACACAAACACTGTCATATTTAATCCCTAACTTTCTAAATACACACCCATCTTTTCTTGACATATCTCAGCAATGTAGCGCATTCAAAAGGTTCAAAAATGCCTTCAGAACGTACATACTGTCCAATTCAAAGCATTAAGCATACATGTTTTGAAAACGAACTAAACTTTGTATTGAATGTCATTTTATTTTTATTGTTATTGCGTTAGCACTTGTATAATGTTGTAATCCTTTGTAGAATTCCGAGCACTGTATGGGTGACAGGGCCTTCGTCAGGCAGAGAGCATCTGCCTTTTCCTCGGTCATCTTAGACCATTTGTGTCTGAAAGAAAGTTACAATTAAATTTAAAAAAAAATAAATTGCTCTCGACGTTTCTGTGTATATTTTGTGCAATTTTCAATTCGTATAATGCGTTAAACGGCAGCACACGGACAGAATGATAAAGGGATCTACTGTACTGACCAGGACTTGAAGATGTAATAATTCGTAATGCACGTTTTTAAGACGGATTATGGGCTCGAGATAAGTTGTGAAAGTCGCACCCCATGACTCAACGCAGTAAGAGAGGTGACTATGAAAGAACGAAAACTAAAGAATTTGTATAACGGGATATGCAAAACATTCACGAGGTTTCAGTAGAAAATAGCATATGTATGCGAGCTTCGAACAAAGGTTTTTAATGTGTGTTTTCCAGAGCATGTCCGATTCACATAAAATGCCTAAATATTTGTAAGAGTTACCTTTTTCTAGTTTTCATGTATGAAGAAAAAGGAACGCCGACCAAAAGATTGCGCCGCTGAATGATACGTAGAGTTTCTCAGTATTCAGCTGCTTTTTTATGGGATGAAAAACAGTATTCTTAGTCTTACCGAGATTAAGGTTAATTTGATTGGACGTGAACAACGTAAAAACATTGTCTAGCTATGCATTTATTTTAACCTGTATTTCATCCAAATTCTGTGCTATGAATACAAGAGCGGTATCGTCAGCATACGTTAAAGGTTGGGAATACGTAAGGATTGCAAGAAGATAATTTATGCACAGTGACAACAGCATGGGCCAAAGAAGCAATTCTTGTGGCACGCCGTTAATACGGTTTGTGATGAGATGTATATTTTTCAATTACTGCATGCTGCTTGCGGTCGCTAAGATAAGTTTTGAGTAATTTGAGGAACTTACGCCTGAATCCATAACTGCTAACTTTGTTGAGTAAAATCTTGTGATTAACTGTGTCAAAGGGCTTTTTAATATCAATATATGTAATATCTTTACGTCTTCGTTTTTTTGCGCTCGTTAACCATGAATACGTCTCAGGAGTTGCCTACGCCAAACCTTGCGCAGATTGCCACGGCGTCTGCATCGGTGAAACTGGGAGTAATAAGAAGCGCTTACAACAACATCCTCGTGATGTAATAATAATAATTGGTTTCTGAGGAAAGGAAATGGCGCAGTATCTGTCTCATATATCGGTGGACACCAGAACCGCGCCGTAAGGGAAGGGATGAAGGAGGGAGTGAAAGAAGAAAGGAAGAAAGAGCTAGGTGCCGTAGTGGAGGGCTCCGGAATAATTTCGACCACCTGGGGATCTTTAACGTGCACTGACATAGCACAGCACACGGGCGCCTTGGCGCTTTGCCTCCATAAAAACGAAGTCGCCGCGGTCGGGTTCGAACCCGGGTGCTGCATCTGCAGCCGAGCGCTCTAATCACTGAGCCACCGCGGCGGGTGCTCGTGATGTGCAGAGTGAAAAAACTCGCAATCACGCCTTGGCAGAGCACGCAGTCACGCAAAATCACAAAATCGATTGGGAAAAGGCAACAGTCATCGAAAAAGAAAAACTTACAACATCACGGCTTCATCTCGAATCTCTGGTGACACAGACAACGGCACACACGCTTAATCGCAACGAGGACAATCTTAACCCGATTTACGCGTCATCCTTCCAGCGATTACTCTAGGTTTTAATGACGAACGTTCTTGGTGCGATTCCATCGTGAAGAAGGCCCCTGTCCTGGGCACCGAAACGTCAAATTTCATTTTACTGATCGTCGTGAAACTTCTCAAGGGTCTGCACTCTCAGGTTCATACTAACGGCGAACACAAAACTTCAGCCAGCAAACATCCGCCTCACACGACGCGGTTTCTGTTTCCGCGAGGAAAGCTCTGCGTCTTTTCAGAAAGCACTGGCTGTGCGCAATGAAAGCTGGCTGTTCGGAAGCATGCCGTTTAAGGCGCCACTGGATCTCGTTACGTGCCCTGAGCGCATCATGTGCGCGTAGCTGGAAAGAAAGCATAGTTCGCTGGGAACGCATGCGCACCAGGTACCGCTCGGTGGCTACGCTGACGAGGATGAGGTCGTCTCCGACACGGACCTTCTCTCCCTCGGACCTCTGCTTGGAGGCCGGGTGAATGGTCCACCAACACGCCTCGCCTGCGGGAGAGGGAGACAGGGAAATGTATAACGACAGTGGTGTACAGCCCAGACTGACAAACACAGGAAGCCCGCTGTAAACCTCTGTCAGTATGAACCAACTAGCCTGCAAAAATGTTCTCGCAAATGTATAAAACTTTAAGCTCTAATCTTACCTATGCGCCATGAGTCGAGATTTGTAAGAGGAGGCTAATACTAGACACAGGAGCTTAAATCTGCCTACTTGAGACAGGAAACAATAGTGCCCACAAAGACGGACACAACAGATGAACCATGGAGTACAAGCGCTTGTAATTCTTCTGTTGTGTCCGTCTTTGTGAGAGCTATTGTTTCCTTTCTCGAGTAGTACGAGCCATCCAGCCCAAATGGAAGTTATTCTAGATCTGCCTGCATTGTTTAATTTTTATTTATTCATTTATTTATTTTTTATCAAATTACCCACTGCACCTGTTTGGCATTACAGTTGGGGGGAGAGAGTTGCAACAATCATACGACATAGTGGCAGGGATATGAAAAAAATAGTCACAGAAAATACATTACAACATAATTTGGTACAAACAAACAAGTATAAAATTACAGCAACGCGGCAAACTATTCATAAGATTTTGTTAAAACGACTTCCTGGGGCAACTTCTTTCATTTTTTTATACGTCTTTATTTCTGCATAAAATAGGCCTAGCCTTGCGACAGAAATGAGGGTCTTCATAGGGGTGGAGGTGGGGGAGGGGGAGGAGGGCCGGTCTCCACTTCTTCTTCAAAGTGGGGTGGTCCTGTGGTCGGCTCTGCGAAGAAACGGCCAGGCCCTTCTTCTTCCTTGAAGTATAGGAGAAAAGCCCGCCAGAGCCGGAGTGCGTCCGATGATCCGATGTGTAATGGTGGATCGACCTATTCCTGCAAGGTGCCAGGTCGGTGTCCACCCAGGGACTGAAGTGCTCGCTCCCGCACCACGTCAAAAGCAGGGCAGTGCCACAAAAGGTGTTCGGCCGTGCCTCTGGCCGGGCATGCCAGGCATTGAGGGGTCGGGTATGAGTGCGGGTTGATGAGGTTGAGCTTTGCTGGCGACGGAAGCTGGCCAGTCTGGGCGCGTCGGAGGAGTACCGCCTCTACCCTTCGGAAAGTTCTAGGTGGGCGGCGGTATAATTGCTCAGGGTTCGCCAAGTGCTGGAGGATGCGGCGGCGATAGCATTGTGCGCTATGCCATGTCTCGGCCCTATCCATAGGAGGTGACGACGGATGTGCAACGTCATCACGGGCCCAAGAAGCGGAAACGAGTGTGCATCCAGGCAAAGGTGCGGAAAGGGCTGCAGCGCGCGCTGCCTGGTGTGCCTTTTCGTTTCCAGTGATCCCTTCGTGTGCAGGAATCCATCTAATAACAATAGTGTAGCCCTTCTCTCGCAGGCGTCGGGCTTCCGTTCGAATTGCGCTAAGAACGGCATAGTCTGCTCCCCCGCGCGGCATGCGGTGTACGCTGCTTGTGAATCAGTGTAAACATGATAGGTGCATGGAGCCGGATCCTGTCGATCTACTATTCGAGTAATGGCAAGGCGTATGGCAATGAGCTCGAGATTAGTGACAGTGTGTTCTTCGGAGAGCAGTTCAACTATTGTGGTATCTGACTCAGAGTCGTGACAAGCTATTGCGGCGCCAAGTTGAAACTGAGCGGCGTCTGTACATAGTTGGATAGCCCCTTCCTGGGCTAGCTTGTATGACATCTTCTCGTGACGTTTAGCGGCAGCTTTGCGCCTTTGGGGATTAGCTGAACTCATGTTCTTTGGTAGTGGCATACCCTCTACTAAATCGATTAGTTCCCATGGTGGGGCAGGAGACGACAGCAGCTATAATTTGTCAGTGTTGTAGCCTAATGCCCGCAGGATCTGACGGCCAGCCGCCGTTGTGGAGAGACGGACTCGCTGGGCTTGCAAGTGCTGCTCTGCCAGATCCTGTAGGGCATTGATTTTGCTGCATGCGTGTAGGTCCTCCACTGGGCAGAACTGTGGTAGGCCAGTAACAAGGCACATCGCCTTCCGATTGATTCGCTCAAGCTGAAGGTGTTGGGTCGCGTTAAGCCGCATGTAGGAATATGCATACAGTATTTTTGATGTTATGAGTGCCAGGGCTATCTGACGGAGTCCCACCTCTTTGATTCCCCACCCACGCGCAGAGAAGCGGCGCATAAGATGTAAAGCCTGATGGCACTAAGCACCGTGTTATGAATCCAGCTTTTGGCTCCTCCATCCTCGTCAATAAGCATTCCGAGTATACGGATTGTTTGTTTCCGGCAAATAACCGAGTCCCCTAAATGAAGAGAGATAAGATTTCGTTCGGCCTCGGCTCGCAGCCGCGGACCGTTTATGACAGCCACGTACTCGGTTTTTTCCAGAGAGGTTTTCATGCCACATTTCTTGATGTAATCGTGGACGGCATTAAGGCCTGTCTGCAAGGCTAATTCCTGCTCCGCAGGGGCCCAGAATTGGTTCAGAGCGTTATATCGTCCGCATACACGGCAAAATTAAGACCGGGTATCGACGTTAGAATTGGCGGAAGACCCGACATCGTGATATTAAAAAGAGCCGGAGATATGACGGCGCCTTGGGGTACGCCGGTTCGGTTAGGCTGCCGTGCACCCTGAGTAACCCCAACCATTACCGAGAAAGTTCTGTCCGCAAGAAACGCTTTCACGAAGCGGTAGAGGTTCCCGCGTATCCCCACTTCCTGGAGCCGTTGAAGTATGGTAGAGAGGGGCATGGAATCAAAAGCCTTTTTGACGTCAACCCCAACAACCACCCGGAGCTGTGCGCTGCTAGGGTATGCGAGAACGTCGTTATGAAGCCTTCTGAGAATATCTTGCGCGCAGAGTCCTCGTCGAAAACCTACTTGCATAGCAGCCAGGACGTTGAACTTGTCTAAGTACCATTCAAGTCTTCTCAGAGCCATACGTTCCATGACTTTACAAAGGTTGGACGTCAGCGATATCGGCCTGAGGTCTTGTAAGGTCCGACTTGGCTTACCGGGTTTTGGAATTGGTATGACAACTGACTCCTTCCAGGCAGGGGGAAGAGCATCGTTGGTCCAGCATTCGTTGAATACTTTCAACAAGCAAATTTATGTGATTTGGGAAGGTTAAGAAGTGTTGAATAGCGTACACCATCCGGTCCCGGGGCACTTTTATGGTTTGAGTCATACAAGGCTGCCTTCAGTTCGTCTAACGTGAAGGGAACGTCGTAATCATTCGATGTATCTGAGACGGGGTCCGCAGGCAAGGCATCCGCCTTTTCAGGTTGGGGAAAAAAGACCTTCCCTGCTTGTATAGCTAGATCAGCCGGGGAGACGTTCAATTTCAGGGCCATGCCTTGGGAAGGGGGAATCGGCCTTTTGCGTCCAAGGATAGCTCGAAATATGTGCCAGGCCTTCGACAAGTTAACTGTTCCATTGAGCGAGTGGCACAGCAGCTGCCAATCTTGGAGAGCGAGCTGCATAGTATACTGCTCGACCTCTTGAGTAATGCGGGTGAGGGCGCGCCTACGGTGGGATGTCCGACCAGAGCGGCGGTACGCCTTGAGAGCACGAAGCCTACAATTCCACAGACTTAAAAGGTGGGAGTCCGGCTTCGGGGCATCGTATTTAAATAAAAGCTTCGTTGTGGCTTTCTTCTTGGCAGCGTTGATCTAAGTATTGAGTTCGTCTAATTCTGTGGGAACGTTCACCTCACCAAGCATTCTGCGAAAATCGTCCCATGAGACGTGCTCCTCTATTCGATGGCGTTGTTGCCGCTTTAGTGACTTTCGCCCTCGAGGGGCCCATGACACCACCACGGGATAGTGATCACAGCCCATGACATCATCAGCCCGTGACCATACGATCTCATTAGGATGGGAAACAAGTGTCAGGTCTGGAAAAGTGTCTTGTTGACCTTTGTGCTGGCCACAGCGACTGGGCAACGTAAGGTCGTTAACGATGGTCAGTTTATCTTTGACAATGTGCTGCCATAGATGCCTTCCCCTAGCATCTGAGCGATGATATCCCCAGCTGGTGTGCATGGCATTAAAATCACCCCCAACTATAACGCGATCCTGAGGATATATCCTTAAGAAGTGTTCTATAAAAGATATATCTACTCGATATGTCGTAGTACCGAAGGATCTGGCATAAACCGAAAAAACCAATGCTTGTTGGTCCCCTTCTAATGTAAGGCGCACTCCCGCTACCTCTTGCGTCTGCGTGCACCACGCGGACGTATCAAGCTCGGTGTGGGAAGCGCGAGAGAGAACAAGTACGCATGCCTGCCCATAGGCTACTGGATTCGCGGATCGCAATACTGGCCCAGGACGTCGGTGCTCTATGGAAGGGGTGCAGTAAGGTTTGTACCCTATTAGATTGGGCCTGTTACTACCAGTCTCCTGAAGCAGGATAGCTAGAGGAAGCGTCGGCGTGATGGACAGTCTCCTTTGAAGTTCTGCTTATTTGCGACGGATTCCCCGGCAGTTCCATTGTAAGAACCATATAGGAGAGTCCGAAGCAAAAATGTCATGAGGTTTCGCGCTAGTGCCCGCCATTTTGAAACTGGAAGGTGCGTGGAAGAGAATATGATGTGTGCCCAATTCCGGGCTCTTGATTCGGAGAAGCCTGCGACAGTCCTAAGAGTGGAAGCATGCGCTTGATTACCTCAGCAGTGACCATTTCGATAATGTGCTTGAGTTGGTCTTCATCTAAGTGCACCGTGCGTGAGCGAACTTGCGCCAGATGTGTTTCTGCACCGCGCTGTGTAGCACGGAGAGTTTCAGCATAAGCACGGAGTATGTGTGCTTGCTTTGGCACCGTCGCGGAATGCTCAAGAGATCTCGTTAGGGATGGAGGTGTGGCATTCCTTAGACTAGTGCTCTCAGTTTGTGTAGAGCGGCCGTGCGCATTTTTCCCTCTAGTTTTATGTTCACTGCCTCGTTCCTTTGGTAACGGCTGACTTTGTACTGGAGGGAAGTCCTCCTTAACAAGCACAATTTGCTCCGAGGGTGATCGCTGTGCGCTGGCAGGGCTCTTGTGCGCAGCCGTCGAAAACGTTTCGTTGCCATGTAGAAGCTCGGCTTGTTGCTTGCGCTCCTTTCGTCGCGATACTCGGATTCGGTGGACAATGCCGTTCCTCAGGGTTTTGGTAGCCTGTCGCCGAACAGGGCACTTCGGGTCCGTAGCTACGTGTTGACCTCCGCAATTACGACATAGTGGTTCTGTCGGGTATACCTCGAGGTTGCCATGTGCGGGGCGACCGCAGAACGAGCATCGACGTTGGTCGACTAGTGGACACGAATTTGTCCTATGTCTGATTTTATGGCAGGTCTCACATATGACAGATTTCGGGTGATAAGGTATGACCGGCAGGAGTATGCTGTATAGATGGACTTTGCGGGGAAGGCTGGAGCCCTCAAATGTGATGAGAGCTGCTCCGTTCTTGCCCATTGGCCTGGCACTGATTACCGTGCACGAGTAGCACGTGAGGTTGGCCATGTGCTGTTCGCTTGTTAGCCCGTTGGCCCGATATACGACCCCGCGGATCTGGCCGGAGCGAATGGTTTCATAGGCTTGTATAGATGTAGGCTTTCCAGAAATTAAGACAGACTGCAGTCCGAGAAGATGGTCCCTGGCATGCGTACGCGATACGTCAACCGCAAACTGGTTGCTTCTTTCAAGAGGCCGTACTTGAAAGCCTGAGTGAAAATGGATTTTTTTGAAGCTCATCGGCAATGGCTCTGTGCAGCCAGTGTGCGGGGAGTGAGCCTAGTTGTCCAGGTGAAGTTAGCTTCATTATCACAGTATGTTTAACACAGGTTAGATTGGCAGCTGTAGCTTTGTTCTTTCGCCTAACAGGACAGTCATCCTCTTCAGAGTGGTCATTATCAGCGGAGTGATCGGTTCTGCCGAATGTGGTGACCATGGGAGCCGAGGAAGGGCCTCACGATTGAAAATGCGTATCCGCGTAGCAACCATTTATTGCTGTCTGCGAGCGGCCAAATTTTACGCCGTGTCGTTTGTTCACCAAGCGAGCGTTTTCTTGAGTTATCTGAGAAGTGCCTAACCCCATTCTAGGCTGCTTGGCAAATTTCGAAAATGGAAAAGTGCAAGATCCTACCTGAGAATGGTTATTTCCAGGCATGTTTTCCGTGGAAAGAACAGAGAAGTGATTGGAGACAGGTATCGCCGCAACCACTTGGCTGGATTCGTCGTCCGTCATGCTTGCGTCGGCGTCAAGCACAGCGACAGATTGCGCCGCGTTATCTGTGCCGCTACGAAGCGATGTTGCCTCGGCGGCTTGCTGCGGCTCCCCGGGAGCCATGTTGGCGGCATCGGCGGTGGGCGTATCGGATGTATCCGTATGGTTTCCTGTGGTAGTCTTCGAAATGGAAGCGTTGAAACTGTTGTCCACAGGTGACAAGGAAAACGATGGCACTGGCCCATCCATTTTTGGGAGCCTAGCCCAAAAACGTCCGGGCCAAAAAGCTTCGAAAAGTCGGAGCGATGCGAACGTGCGTCAGTTCGAGACGGCTGCTTGCAGCGGCCCCCCCCCCCCCCCCCTGGAACCAGTTTCTTCTTCCATTTATTTATTGTTTTTGGTAAAAAAATGACATTTTTCTTAAATCAGTTCTCCATTTATTTCTTTTACTTTGAAAGTGTCTTGCAGATACACAGCCTGCGGAAATAACTAATGGTCACGGTCGATACTTCTTTTTGAAAGCTATGAAGAATTTCAGCCTAAGCACGTATCTGCATCTCTGCAGTGAAACCCATACTAACGACTTCTGCGCTGCTGAAACACTGAAATTTCTGCTGTAAGTATTTGAAACAAAACGGACCGCCAGGTTTTCGACATTTTGTAATTTATCAATATCATTTTTAGTTTTAGGGTCTCATACTGTGCACGCATACTGCAGTGTAGGCCTTACGCTGGTTGTGTATAGCAGTTCTTTATTTTGTGAAACACTTGGCATTCCTGCGTGAGAAACTCAAAATTCGACCTGTTTTTGCTGTTATGTAATTAATGTGCCTATGCCAACAAAAACCACTAGTTAAATGCACACCGAGATATTTGTATTCGGTGACGGACAACAAATTCACAGAGTTAATGCAGTAAAGAAAATTACCAGGTGACCTTTTTTTAGGAAAACAGATATGAACACTTTTCCGGAGATTAATTGTTATGCCCCATTCATCACACAATTCCGAAATTCTGTAAAGGTCACATTGCAAAACATCACTGTAAGCACGATCAGCAACAGTTCGGTACAAAACACAGTCATCTGCGAACAGCCTCAATGTAGACGATATAGCAGCGAAAACGCCATTTATAAAAATGACAAACAAAAGTGATCCTAAATCTGACCCTTGTGAGCCACTTGAAGTTACAGCAACTTCGTCCGACATTTCACCACTAACCACTAATTTTAGTTTTCATAAATAAAGGTATGCTTTATCCATGCTATTACTTTACTGTTAATGTTATACAATGATTCACAATATGGACCAGCGCTACACGGATTACGAACCAGGGCATAGAAGACCACACGGGGGCTGTCTAGGAACTTAATTTTATTGAAAAACCACGTGAAATATTCAGTAGGGTGGTGAGCTGGGCGAGTCGGTACATGATTGCAGAAAGTAAACCAGCGCAAAAGATGGAGACACAGAACGTCAGCGCAAAAGACGGAGACACAGAAAACCAGCGTCGTCCTGTGTTCCTGTTCTGTCTCCCCGCGTCTCTTGCGCTGGTTTTCTTTCTGCAATCACGTGAAATATATAAGGTTAAAAACGCACACACGTGTCAGGGTTCTTGGCAATGAAATAAACTTCAAAGATTTCCCGGCCTGCCTGATTGCTGCTGCAGTATCGAACTCACTATTATGCAAATCAGGCAGGCAAGGGTCGTCATTTCCATCTTTGCAAACGCGGCAGTGCTGCACTAAGTTAGAGGAAGGGGATCTTTTGATGTCGAGCGAATTCTCGTGCTCTTTCAGCCTGATGTTAATGCACCGTCCCGTCTGGCCATAATAAACCTTTCCGCAAGACAAAGGAGCCCTAAAACAACCCCGGTCCTCTTGCACACTAGGCGGACGCTCTACCTCTACGCCATCGCTGCATTATTTAGGCAATCAATGCCCCTTACAAGCACATTAAGGGGCGTGTGGGCCCTATCCCGCGGCTGCATTTCGATGGGGACACCAATAAAAAAGATGAAGGATGCTTAAGCTTCCTCTTTAAGAATGGAACACGAGAGCATGTTGCAGCGCTGCCACGGTATTACTCATGTACGCATCACTACAGAAACATACTTCACGAAGTCGAAGACCACAGACCATTCACTGGCGCCACTTTTATTCAGTTCGAACCAACGAGACTTCGTAGCGCGTTCAGCGCGTGCTCCATCCATCCGTCCGTCCGTCCGTCCGTCCGTCCGTCCGTCCGTCCGTCCGTCCGTCCGTCCGTCCGTCCGTCCGTCCGTCTGTCCATCCATCCATCCATCCATCCATCCATCCATCCATCCATCCATCCATCCATCCATCCATCCATCCATCCATCCATCCGTCCGTCCGTCCGTCCGTCCGTCCGTCCGTCCGTCCGTCCGTCCGTCCGCCCGCCCGCCCGCTCGTTTGTCTGTCCGTCCGTCGGTCCGTCCATCCGTACGTCAATCCATCAATCCATCCGTCCGTCCGTCCGTCCGTCCGTCCATCCATCCATCCATCCATCCATCCATCCATCCATCCATCCATCCATCCATCCATCCATCCATCCGTCCATCCGTCCGTCCGTCCGTCCGTCCGTCCGTCCGTCCGTCCCTCCGTCCGTCCGTCTGTCCATCCGTCCATCCATCCATGCATCCCTCTATCCATCCATCGACAGACATAGGCAGGCAGGAATAAGCAGACAGGCGGGCGGGTGGGCAGGCAGGCACGCAGGCAGGCAGGCAGGCAGGTAGGTAGGTAGGTAGGTAGGTAGGTAGGTAGGTAGGTAGGTAGGTAGGTAGGTAGGTAGGTAGGTACGTAGGTAGGTAGGTAGGTAGGTGGCGAGAAAAAAGCAGTGTTCCACGACCCCTTGACAAGCCTAGCCGTGCCTGAATGTTGGCAGCAACACAAGATGCACGAAAAAATACATAGACATTGACTGACGTATGAGCACTCAGGAGTAGAAAATTGACACTACACTCGGTACAAAATAACTCAGCATGACAGCAACATTATGAAGAACAGGTCATATATTGATAATACCAGTTGCTACTGTAAATATAAAAAAAAATAGACGCTACATTCTTATACTATAACAAACAGGATTTCGAGCATGGTGCTTTCCTGCAAAAACAATGTTTCAGTTAACAGTGCAGTTAGACATACAGGTTGCGAATTGAAGACAGCCACATAGTACTAAATTCATTAGACAAAGATGTGTTTAGAAACCGAGCAGGATAGATTCGAGCATCTTGTAACCATAGTTGGTTCTGATATGTGGGGTTGCATACGAGCCACAGCTTCTAATGTCATAAGATCGGCAAGGTGTAAGTGTAACAAGATTAGAAAAGTGGGTGTTATCTTTGGACATTGTTCGCTTATAAAAGATGCTAACCTGTAATCAAACAAGAGTCTCACAGACACAATCCTGTTCTCGTGGATAAATGGCGTGATCGGTGAATCATAAAGTAAATTACCAGAAGCATGCAGCAATTTTTTTAGAATAGAAAGTTTGTTAATATTCGTCAAAGTCGCATTTCCCCCACAAAAAAAACAGTAACTTAAAGATGAATAAAAAAACGCGTAATTAAGATTCATCCTGACCTCCAAGGGCAAAACCTCTGTAAGGCAATAGACAATTCTGGTAGATCGAGAAAGGGTAAGAGAGAGAGCTCCTACATGGGCACCCCATGTCATTGTCGATGTAAACAGAATGTCGAGATTTAAATCTATCTACTTATCTGATAGTATCATGACCTAAATAATTTGGGAGCGGATATAAAAAAGCAACACAGCAGTTTTTTCTTATTTATGTTTGAAGCATTGTTGAGTGACCATGTTTCTAAGGGGGATAGAGCTTGGTTTTCAGTGTAAGTCATTGGAGATTATCGGATCTAAAGAAAAGGCTTGTGTCGTCCGCGTATATGATGTAAGTCACTTTGTCGTACAAGTTAGGAATATCGTTTGCATATAAGTTGAAGAGCAAGGGACCCGTAATACTACCCTGAGGTGCGCCTTGTTATGGCTAGTATTTGCTTGAATAAAGATGTAGCGCAAAAGAGACCAGCACTGATGATACATTTTGATACTCGTTATTTCTGCGATTGTAGATATGTAATCAGATTTCTCTTTTTTTTCTGTCAAGAAGCCCAGAGCCGACCTAGTGTCATGTGCGCATGCCATGTGTACACGTATATATTGACATCTGTTACGGAAAATAAAGCCAGTTGTTAGTAGCGTTCTATTTTGTCGTGTTTCCCTCCCGTGCCCGTCTCTTTTGCGCTGCATCTGTACTCAAGTATGCGTCACCAACTAGCCCAGCAACAAGTTTTATTGAACCATATTGTATGGCTAATATTTTGGAGCAATGGCAGTCAATTTGTACATACTGAGATATCGAGCCTAGATATTATATGATAAGGTTCAGCGGTGGCCCGCGAATGCCATAATGTTCCAGTTTTGCGAAAAGGTTACGGTGGTTAATGTTCTCGAAGGCTTTGGTGAAGTTGACAAAAAATATCAAGCGCGAGTAACTTCCTTTCAAAACAGTTAAGCACGTATTCTTTCCGTGCAAGTAGGTTGTGTTCTGTCGATCTGTTGGGTGTGAATCTGTTTTGATATTCAGTTATTAATGATACTTGTGAATAAATTTTCGCTGCCTTAGTATCAGTAATCTCCCAAATTTTTTGAAAATATGTAGGACCGATATAGGCCTGTAATATCCAAGGACATTTTTATCGCCTTTCTTATAAATTGCTGCCACCTTTGCCAGTTGCATATCGGCAGGAAAGATGCCTGCCTGAAGTGCTAAGTTATAAATTTGCGTCAAACACTCCACTATTTCGGGAAGGATGTATTTCGCAGGCCTGCTCTGGATGTTATTATCCTCGAGGCGAAGTGTGTTCTGTAGGCTATTGTAAACGAAATATACCTCTGGTTTGACAGTTGGCTCGAACGGCAGAGATTCTGAGGTGTTTCCACCCAAAAAATAATAACTACTTGCGAAAACACTGGAACGGTGACTAACGTCTCATTCAGTGAACGCATTAGCGAGATCGGTTCCTGAGCTAGCAAAACTATCGATTTCGAGACTTGTTAGGGATTCTTTGTTTGAGTGTATTTAGTTCCCTTCATTTTTCTCTGGGGTATTTAGCAAGGCGATATACAAACAGATTTGAATAGTATTCATTTCTCGCAGTCTTTATTTCTTTATTTACTTTATTACGGAAAGATTTGTATGGTGAAAGTAGTTCAGTAGTGTTGGTTATAACATCTGCGCACACTTTGTAATTCTTACTAAGAAGGAGAATAAGTTGACGCGTCGTCCATGGTTTGCGTGCCTTTGAAAACGGTGTGATCGCCATTATAGGGAAACAGTCATTATACATCGGAGTAAGAAGGCCGAGATACCTTGAATAGGCAATGTCGGGGGTAACTTCAGTGTACACGGGAGTCCAATCTACGTGCGAAATTCAGCCTTTGGATTCTTCATGTCTCCTCTGAGTGACAAGCTGCCGTCGAATGGCACAGGTAGGCTGCGGGCCAGAAACCTTTGCGATGCATGAGTAGACAGGCAGATGATCACTAATGTCAGCCGCGATACGCCCCATAAAAGCACTGTTCAGATCATTTGTATTGATCAGATCTAGTACAAAGGAGAAATGACTGCGATACTGGTCGGCTGGTCAATTAGATTTCGAAAGCTATAGCTTTCTAAAAAGCTGTCCAGGTTCAGTTCTACCCATATATATATTGAAATCGCCTACTATGTAAGACCGTTAGTTTGCAGATGAGAAAAAAGAAAGCTCGCGCTCGAAACTATCAAACAAATTGGCTGTGTTTCCTTGCGGCGGGCGATACACGACAGAGAACTTCAGGCGACCTGACCGCAAAGAAAGCATTTTTTATCACTGATTGAAATACTACGGCTGGATAGTTCTTCACACATGTAGCTGGTCCTTATCAAAATAGCAACACCACCGCCACTATTTTCCCTGCGATTAACAAAATATGAACTATATCCAGGTATAGTTACATCGTCAATGCCCGACTGATACCACCTTTCCGGCAGGAAAACAACATAAAAAGTAGGTGACAGACGTTGCAAAAGCAGATAAGTTGGTCCGCCTTCTTCGCTGCTGATTAAATGTTGAAGTGTATTATTTTAAGGAACTTCGTTTTATCAAGGCTTAGAAAATAGTTTAACTGAAAGGGAGTAAAAAGAGGGCATTCATCCATTTTGGTGCGACAAAAACTGTATGTATGTCGATATCATGGGACAGTTCATGTCATTTTTGAAATGTCATCTCGAGAACGAATTCGAAGAACAGTGGGCACATCTGTTTTACGGGCAAGGACGGTGCCACTTTTGGTCCACAAATATTTCCACTGAACTTGTTTATTTTCCCAACTGCAGCCCCGAGCAAGCGTATCGTATCTGGTGTGAGGTGCTCGTTCACTGCGGCGTCTCCCTCTGAACATTTTCTCAGTACCTCGAACCTGTTCCTGCTTTCTCTGATTCATTTCACCCATCCAGCTTGTATGGTTCCAGAATTTTATTGGCCTCCTTTAGTTGCGTCGCGAACTTCAGCCAGCCAGCGACCAGAGGACAGCATTATTTTAGCCTGGACGAGTACCTGCACTTGCTGTTTATTTTTTCGATAAGATTCCCATATTTGGCCCATTTCCTCTTCAGATAACTGCACCCTCTTTGCTTCTCTGTGTTCCCCTGAAGCCAGCCGTGTTGTTCGATGGCCTCCCTCATTTCCTTATTGCACCAACTTTGTGGCTTCCTCTTTTCTCTGCAACGGTTTAGTCCTTTCACTCCTTTATTTTTGTACTAGTGAGTAGATCTAACTGATTATAATCGCATTCTTTCACGGGATGTTTCTCTACTGCTTCCTCTATGCCGGCCGCTATATGCGCTATTTGTTGGTCGTTTTATATTGCGTTCTTTTTTCAATTCTCTGCATTTCTCTTTTGATCACGGCTCCCAGCTGCAGACTAATGCGCTTATGATCACTTCCCAGGCTGTACTTCCCCTCTTCAACTATTTCAATTATTGCGAGATTGCTATAGATACCCTGCGACATTAAGCAGTAGTCAATGGTCGTCTGCCTGTTACGGGATTCCCTCGTAATTTGTCCTTCACACTTAATTTCTCTATTTACAATAAGTAGGGTGTGTCGCTCACAGAAGACTGGTATCAGCTTCCCGTTACAATCTGTAAATCCATCCAGATCCTCAATGTGGCCATTCATGTCACCCAGCAGAACAATATCGGCACCGTCTACAAGCTGCTTTATATCGTCATTGAGACACTTAACTATATCCCTGTTTTCTTGCCTGCATTTGTCCCCTGTCCCTAAATAAACTACCTCTAGCAGCGTAATTTTCCGGCAATTCAACCTGATACCCGAACATGTTCTTTGGAACCTGATTTTTTATTGCCAATTTGTTCGCACTGCTCGAACAGCGCCTACGAGGTCCATATACATATACGAGGTCAAATATGTTTCTGCTATGCAGCGCGCGGTGCCGGGGGGAGGGGGGGGGGGAGTGGCGGGGAGTTTGCCCTTCATGAAAGGAACGCACATTAAAACTAAATGTACTACATGCCGAGAAACGGACTCCGCGCAGACCTTAGTCACTTGTGTTTTGTTGCAACGACTTCCGGCATCACCTGCGTGCAGACTCAGGGAACGCCTCCGACTCCGCTCTCTTAGCAGACTCCACTTCTAAATCTCGAGCGCGTGACTTGAACATGATTGCAGAGCAACGGCTTTAAGGCGTCAGCGGATGTTAGAAGCGACCCCCTTTTAAACGGGGTGGGTGTCTCCATGCTAGGTAGTTCTGAAACGGGTTCAAACTGAAGGCACAGCGCACATACATTTCTAGAACGGTGTTGGTACGGCAGGGTCTGTAGTACATGCTCACGGAAGAGATGTGACAACATCAAGACAGGGACGAAGGGCAATGAGACACATACAGAGTCCATCACAAACCTTTTGTGCCGTCTTAGCGCTGTTATGCCCTTTACTTTGGTAGTTCTTCTTCTTTATATTTCTCTGATACACTTATCAAACTTTAGTGTATTGTCTGTAAATGTACTATTTTCATCGTACGTACGTATTTTATGGACTTTTATGGTTTTATCATTTCTTCAACCTAGAACTTGAATCCTTACTTCACCGCCCTGATTTTGAGTCACAATCCTTACAATCGCTTTTTGCGAGCATCTATCGTCTAATGTCTAATTCACATTTCATTTGTTATCCCTACACCACAGGGCCCCCAGCAGTGAGTGTACCGTTACTGGCATCTGGATGGGTACTGCCACAATATAGTTAAATATGTTCATAGATAGATAACTACTGGTATCTCTTTTTCAGGGCGATGATAGTGGCCCCTTGCCTTGTATATTAAACTGATTAATTGTTTTTATTTCTTTTGTACATTTCCAGCTTTGAATTTTGTACCTTTCATGTTTTTTTTTTCACATTTAAGGCTATTTTTCATGTCCGCAGCTATATTTTCTCAATTTCTGTGTTGTTTCGTGCAAATTTTCTATTCTGATTTTATATACGCCACCTGTACAATAGTATTCTCTTGTTCTTCCCAACAGCTGAAGTGTTAATTTTTCTCTCAGTATCCCCAAAACCAAAAGCTCTTGAAAGGCTCAATGTGTCATCTGCGATATCTGGGGCCGTATTCTAAAAGCTCTCCATTTTCCGTTATTCATTTCTTGTCCACTCGGTCCTTTGCCAGTGGTTACATCTCTGCCGCCGCGGTGGCTCAGTGGTTATGGCGCTCGGCTGCTGATCCGAAAGACGCGGGTTCAATCCCGGCCGCGGCGGTCGAAGTTCCATGGAGGCGAGATTCTAGAGGCCCGTGTACTGTGCGATGTCAGTGCACGTAAAAGAACTCCAGGTGGTCGAAATTCCCGGAGGCCTTAACTACGGCGTCCCTCATAGCCTGAGTCGGTTTGGGACGTTAAACCCCCATAAACAAACTAGATATACCCGCGGCTTTCAAGCGTCTGTGGCACGTGGCCAGGCCATTCGGAGGTTGGCGACCACGCCTTGCTGAAATTAGATGCAGTACGCAGCCAGTGGTGAGGGGCATCGCAGCGCTTTGTCAACAGCGGCGACCGGACCTGACCGGTACCTACCGTTGGCTGCGATATGCAGCCAACCACCCAATGGTCGCGTCGCTTGCCACAGACGAACGAAAGCCGCGGGTATTTCTGAGTGACCAATGACAGAGGACCAAATGAACGCGAAATGGGCAACGGAAAACGGACAGCCTATAGAGTACGGACACTCGTTGTATAGCTTTGCAGCCTACCAGGGCATGTTTATTGTTTTGTACATTTCTTCCGCATGCTGCACAAATATCGTAGCATTGCTCATACTTGCTTCTAGACTGTGTGCTTCTGAGGCAACCTGATCTAGCCTCAGATAGGAGAATATACTGCCTCCTGAATTCCCATTCAGAGTTTAATTCCGCATTTTGCTCTTACCACTTGTGTATTTAGGTAATGGTTATTTTGTTCTTCATTTAGGAGCCCTGCTTTCGCGGATCTTCTTTTAGATGTTTGTTCTGCCCTATTGTTGTTGCCAGCCTAGCCTGTCTTAAGCTCTCTGGTCATTTTCCTCCATCGCGTGTTTCACTCTACAAATGCCTGAAGGTTGTGGCTGCTCATCTCTCCTCCACTTCCTTCTCCGTACGCGACTAGCCTAGTCTAGTCGCTATAGCAACGCTACGCATGCGCTGAGAGCAGTGGGCGTGAGACCAAATGATCACCCGGCGCTTGGGATGGAACGACTCGGCTCTGAAAATTTTACACGCTATGTTTCTGTGACTTAACACAATGGCATCGGCGGAACCTTCCAGAAGTACTGCTGACAATCGCGATCCACTTCGCAAGTACCATAACAGGTTTTTGACCACACAAGACAACAGAGAGCAAGAACGCTTTCGAAAGGTGGCAGCACGCATGCGCAGTCTAGGCGTTGCTTCACAAGTAGCTGCAACAATAAATTTATCCCAGTTGCGCATAATGCGAGCGTATTCGTTTAGGGTCATCTCAAGTCTTTGTGCTTTATTTCAAAAGATTGGACGCGCTGGATGTCAGGACCAGAAAAACTGTGGACTGCTGTCTCGTTTGTAATTTCAAACTCGGTGCTTACCTTGACAGTGATCTTGAAGACCGACATCAAAGGCAAGCTTGTCGTTGTACGAGCTGCTCGAAAGACAGGCCAGGTACTGCAGTGGAAGAGTCCGCAGGAAGGTTAGCCGGTAAAGAAGCGCTAGAACTTCGAGAAATAAATTGATGCTGTGCGCCTTCATCTCGCCCATTGATCCTTCTCTTTTGATGCGCTAGACCTTGGATATCAACCAAGCAATCAATCAAAAAAATAAATCAATGAATCAATTAATCAATCAACAAATCACATATGAAGAAGCTCAAGTTTCTACGTCAGTGACATAAAACTAGTTTTCCTCGCTTTTGAATACGGAAGCGCTAGCGGGAATCTCACCCATATTCTTTGTTTATTTCCCAGTCTTCTCTGCTATCCCTTTTACTTCCGTCGGCTGCAGATCAAGTGCTTCAGGAGATGAACAGTAGTCTGGGCGGCCAGCAGACATCTTTTCTTTCCATTTCGTTTTCTTGTTCAATAATACCACTACCAGCCAAAATCCGGATGAAGTACGAACCCAAAAGCAGATATTATCTGCAGTGTCTAAAACACATAGATCGCCTTCGGTGTAAGATAGAAGAAATAAATATAACCTGGAAGAAATGGTCAATAATATAAAAGTTAAAAGAAATCCTGACGTTATAATCTTCAGAATTCTCCACTAGAAGCTGATTTGCTACGAGCTTCTCCCTTCAAAGGTAACTGTTATTTTCAAGATTTGTTAAACTGTGTGAGACAGAAGCAGCAAGGAACTTGGGCAATGGATTGTAGGCGCAGACAACTACTGAATTCCTTCACTCGATCACTGCCAATTACGAACGTTAATCTTAATATTTTATTGCCACTACTAAGCCCCTTTCTACTTATGCTCCCTACGTTTTTCTAAGAGGAAGTTTCAGCTTACATAGAGGAAAATATAACGCTGGCATACTTTTAGCTGATAGCTTGCAAAATAATTGACCTTACTTCTTTCCACTCTGTTATTTTTCGTAAACAAAGCGCAACTAATACCTGACAGGATAAGACCGCACAAGGAAACTTGCTGTGTATAGTCCGGGGAGACTATGCACGCGCAAATACATAGGGGCTTCTCATTCGCGAAGTGGGTCAAAGCGAAGCCATGCCAGAACTGAGAACAAAGGCGCCGCGCGGAGCCAAAGCATCATTCGACGCCAGACTGGTGCGCGTACCATGTTGCTGTTCTGGTGCCTCAGGAGCACGGCGTGGCCGTACAGAAGGGTTCTGTGCCCCGACTGCGTTCCTTTTCCCTGAAAGGAAGGGAGGAAAAGGGAGAAAAATAAGCAAGCCGAAACACTGGGAAAACTTGAAAGACGACATCCTCTTTTATGAACATCAGGCAATTTGCGCGCAACTAGAAACAAAGTGCTGACATTGAAACTATAATGCGAAAGCCCTAAGGGTAAAATAAACGAAATGTAATGAATGAAAAGGCTTTCTCTGACGTGTCTGATTGAAAGCATCGTGTCCCTGATACTTTCGAATTTTAAATGGCACCGAGACTGGAACACTCTTTGTGAGTTGTAGGTGCTTGAAGTTCCTAAAAACAGGTTAGCTATTGGATGTCCACATATTTTTGCACTGCCCAGTGACGAGGACGAAAAAAATGGTAACACAACTTCGAGACTTAAAGGGAAAAATGTGATTGATGTTCTGGATATCCCACACAGTTCAAGGGATAAAAAATGCCGACCTGCTTTGACACTTAAAACCAGCTGCAGAGAATAACCAAACACAAGGGAGAAGCACTCAGACCTGGATGAGGCTGCACTGAAAACAGCAGATCTTTTGGGAATGCCGCGTAATATACACCATAAAAGTCAATACATCCAGAGAATTCTTATCATTATCTGTTTGCACCGGTGCGCGGGAAATTCACTTCTTTCTTGAATAGGCACACTGAAGGCGCGCTGACGCATTGTTCTGCGGATTCACGGATTGCCAAACTTACAAGATTTCTCGAGTTAGCTTGTCTCGGTTCTTTTTCAGTATCTGGACATGATGTAGATCAGCGGAGCTTGTTAGTTTCCTACATTCTTCACAAACCCGGCAGTGCACCGCTAGGTTAGCGTCAGATTTCCCTACTATGGAGTTAGCGTGCTCTCTTGTTCTGCCATTGACACATCTACCCGTCTGTCCTATGCAATGCTTTCCACACAATACGGGGATGCGGTACGTGTTTCTTCCTTGTGTCTGGTTATTCTCTGCTGCTGTTTTTAAGTGAGCATGCGCCAACTAGCTCACCATGCCAAATTATTAACTGCTTTGTCACCGTATTTCAGTGGAACATAACTGTCAGAAGGGTTTTCTGGCGGGCTAGTTGGTCCTTCTCGTTCATTGTTAAACTGCGCGCAAAGAACGGGGATAGAGACAAGAAACACGTGCACACACAGAGCGCAGTGTGTGTACTGCGTGTATACGTGTTTCTTGTCTCCGTCCCCGTTCTTTGCGCGCAGTTTAACAATGAATAACTGTCAGTTACACGAAACCCTTGAATAATTATAAGAAGGCCGCAGTGATTGCTCAGTGCGTATAGTTTAATCTCTTTTTTTCTCATTCACATTTGCGCGAAAGACTCAGACGTAGACTTTATTTATTTATTTATTTAAGTTGCTCTCTTGGCCTGGTGGGCATTATATAGGTGTGTAGAACATGACAAACACAAAACTAAAGAGAGGGGGAGGGGAAGCGGATACACACCACTATAAGTTTTGAAGCCAATTGAAGTTTGACATTACAGAGACTACACAATAAAATTGTAACAATATTTCAAACAGAACAAAGAATACATGCGTAAATAGCAGATTATTTGATGCCAGGAACATCGGGCAGGGCGGAATCGGCAACCTAATGAGCAATGACGCTCAAGATATGCATATAGGCAGTAGCACTCGATAAAGAAGGAATAGAAGACGCGTAGAAGGCACAACAGATCGCTGGTCTGCAGAAGTACACAACTTGACCTGCGAGAACATTTGGCTAAAGAAATTTTTTTATAAAGAATCAAGCGGCATTACAATGTCCACATAGGTTTCTTTTGAATTCCTCGACACCCTAAGGCGCCCGTGTGCTGTGCGATGTCAGTGCACGTTAAAGATCCCCAGGTGGTCGAAATTATGCCGGAGCCCTCCACTACGGCACCTAATCTTCCTTTCTTCTTTCACTCCCTCCTTTATCCCTTCCCTTACGGCGCGGTTCAGGTGTCCAAAGATATATGAGACAGATACTGCGCCATTTCCTTTCCCCAAAAAACCAATTATTATTATTATTATCCTCGACACTGTCGCAAACACCACTGTTCCTGGCAGGCAGTTCCACTCCGATGCAGTTTTGGGTATAAAGGAATATTGATAAAATGGGCAGGTCGAAAACGAGGCATTCCTACTTTATAGGGGTTATCCACACGCGATGAGACATGTGCCGGTGGCGTGATAAGCGCATTTTTCATGGTTGGATTAGTGTGATAAATTTTAATGAAAAGACATAAGCGGGAAATTTTTCTGCGTAGCGGCAAAGGTTCTAGTGATAATGTGTCTTACATGATATTTACGCTTGATAGACGACCATAGCCACTGAGAATGAAACGTGCGGCGCGATTTTGTACTGATTCGAGAGCATTGGTTAATCGATCTTTGTTAGGATCCCATATCGACGCAGCATGTTCCAGTTTAGAACAGAGGAGTGATTTGTAAAGCTGCAGTTTCAAAGATGACGGAGCCATAGAAAAAATGCGTTTAATATAGCCGAAGATGCCGTTAGCGTTTGCGATAATGGAAATAATATGTTCATTCCAAGTTAGGTTTGATTCGACCGTAGCGCCAAGGTACTTATATGATTTTATCGATGTTAAGAGGTCCCATTAGGTTATATGAAAGAGGACAAAAAATTTCGCGACGAGAAAAGTGCATTACTTTACATTTAGTCGAGTTGAGCGTCATATTCCATGCAAACCACCAGTCGGAAATGGCATCAAGAGCAGCTTGAAGCACACCGACATCGTTAGTACTTTTTATTGACCGATATATGACAGAGTCATCGGCAAAAAGTCTGACTGATGATTGCAGGTTCTGGATATTGATCGGACGAAGAAACTTTCCTAACCGGTAGGGGCTGGAAAAGGCGTGGGTGTCCAGTTGCTGCAGGGAAATCATGAATATATTTCAGGGCTAAGTGCGGTATCGCGAAGCGTTACCAAAGCCGCGTGACCACGTCATCTCGCTCACGCTCCCACTGTAGCAATGTGGCAAATTAAAGCGCGTTGCGCCAGCGACCTGCGAGCATTTTTCTTCGTTTCCGACATCGCGGAATAAAGCCGTCCCGCCTGAGCTATGCTGCCTCAGTTCATCATCATCATCATCAGCCTTACTACACCCACCACAGGGCAAAGGCCTCTCCCATGTCTCTCCAATTAACCCTATTCTTTGCCAGCTGCATCCATCCTTTGCCTGCAAACTTCTTAATCTCATCCGCCCACCTAACCTTCTGCCGCCCCCTGCTACGCTTACTTTCTCTTGGAACCCACTCCGTTACCCTTAAGGACCAGCGGTTATCTTGCCTTCGCATTACATGCCCTGCCCAAGCCCATTTGTACCTCTTGATTTCGACTAGCATGTCATTCACACGCTTTTGTTCCCTCACCCACTCTGCCCGCTTCCGGTTTCTTAACGTTACACCTATAATTTTTTTTTCATGGTTCGCTGCGTTGTCCTTAACTTAAGCTGAACTCTTTTCGTTAGCCTCCACGTTTCTGCCTCGTAGGTGAGTACCAGTAAGATACAGCTGCTGTACACTTTTCTCTGGAGGGACAATTGATAAACTGCCACTCATGATTTGAGAGAACCTGCCATATGCGTTTCATCCCATTCTTATCCTTCTAGTTAGTTCCCTCTCATTATCCGGATCAGCTGTCACTACCTGCCCTTTTTACCACTTCTAGGCCCTCGCTGCCAATTGTGAACTGTTCCCTTGCTAGACTTGTAGGCTGCCTCAGTTGTCCAGCTTCAAAAACGACACTAAGCAATTGTAAAAACAAGAAGCACAATAGCTGGACTATATAACTGATTTTAGTCACCAGCTTAGTACGGGGTAATAACTTTCATTAGGCGCCATCAACGCCTTCACCTCTCTTTGTCTAGTCTTTTAAGCAAATACCGTAACCGGCGAACTTTTGCTTACCCCGGCATTGACGACAAAAACTGTCTTTAGATAGATAGATAAAGAGGAGGAGGGAAAGGCAGGGATGTAAACCAGAAAGGGGTTCCGGTTGGCTACCCTGCACTGGGGAAGAGGGATTAGGGGACTAAAAGGAGGAAGAGAGACTATGTCTTTAAATCATCCTTATGGGGCAGAGGAGCGACAGGGTTAGGTATAACTTACGTCACCGTTCATTGTTGTAGGTCCGCAGTAGTAGTGAGCTGGACGACGTAACTCTGCCACGGTCACGCGACCTCTTCCTCACCATTCAGAATGAAGCACTGTAGCGATCGTCGCATGGAAATCACGGCCTGTCCTCTCTGCCCCCTTCCCCTCCTTATTATTTCTAATACATTGTCCTGACACGCGCTTAACTTATATAACAGTAGAAGCAAGATGACATACTGCATGCAGGCTTCGAAAACCCCTGTGGCGGAGGAGCTCTCACTAGGAATAAGAATGACGTAGCATGTCTCTGCCACAAACAAAGCGCACCTCACGCATTTAGGCTCCTTGCCAAGTCTGCCAGAAGACCGTCCGCTCCTACTCTATTGAGTAGCCCTTGGCTCTGCACTGCATTATGATGTGGCCGGAGAAAGAAAGAGGAGTTCCGCACTGCCTTCACCTCTGCGGGTCAAAGAGACACCGGCTGCCATGTCATGCCGCAGCGAGTGAAAGGAGCTTACAGAACAGACTGCCTCGCAGGCTTCGTTCTGCACCGAAGCGCGGCTGAACAGGGACACTCGCTTTGCCACCTGGTTTTCCAAAGCAACGAGTCGCCTTCTTTCGGGCTGGCGCCGCGTGCATTCTTGCAAGGAACGCGTCTTGGTCAACAACATACAGCGCAAAGGTTTTGATTCTGGGCTGAGCTGTGTCGCCAGTTGCGCATCTCAAGAAGCGGAAACCAACTCTCGTCCTCGCCCCCTGTGAACCTTTGGACTCAATTGAAGCGGGGCTACAGAACTGCGCTGTACTACCTAGAAGCTAACGCCTTGGGCTGTGTACTTCTTACATAGACTCTACTTTGGTATTCTGTCTGCGAACGAAAACCCCGCATGGGGCGACGCAGTGGCCTGTCCTCTCTCGGGTGCCTACGGTTCTGATTTCTTTGAAGTTACTGTTCTTATGTAGTCCCATTACCCAAACCGGTACGAGTGCTACGTCGCCTTTGGGAAATGCCGTGCCTTTTAAAGAGATACTGCATTAAATTGCGACTTTCTGTCAAATCACCGAGATTGGATTCAGAAATTTTCAGTCTTTATTTGATGTATTTTTGCGCGGATGGCGTTATTTTGTAGATTTTGCGCGCGCGCACCAGTTGCCGCCCGCCCAGGCGGTAGGCGTCCGTGACGTCACACGTCTCGCGGCGGCCTGCTCCCATCGCACCGTCCTGGCATCGCTTCAGCTGCCGCGCCCGGAAGCTCAGAGCTCGTGACCTTGAAACGTGAAACACATCGAAAGTTACAGCCTAGAAAGTGGCAGTGGGAGTAACAATTATATCTTTCGGATATCGAAATGACCATGGACTACGACCATGGACCATGGACATGACCATGGACTACGATCCCCCAGTCTCATCAAGCGACGACGAGTAAAATGAGCCTGGCGAAGACATGGATGGATGGATTGATGGATACGGTTGAACCGTTTAAGTCGGGCGGTGGCTCAAGTCACCAAGCCATGACTTATGAAATTTTACTCGTCTTGATTTTAGCCACCAGTCAGATAACGTTCGCTTGGTTACTTCTACCCGCTTAAAGTCTACTTTCCGTTCACTGTCCTTAAACCCTAATGCCTTGGATAAATAAGCCCGCTGCTTTTTACTGTAGGGTGAAGCCCTTTACAGAAAAGTATCAAGTGTTTAGTCGTTTCGTCCTCCTCTCCGCACGCAACGCACAACGTGTCTATATAGCACAGGCGCGCGCCTCGCAGTGGTAGCTGTGCATATTATAATCCAGTTTATTATGACCCAGACAAGTTTACCTGAATTTGGTATTAAAATATTTCCTTTGCAGAAGGTAACCTCAATGCAACAACTTCATTCATTTCTCCAGCCACACAAAAAGAGCAGCCGCGGCGCTGGGATGCGGCGGGGAGGGGGGGGGGGGGGGGGGGGGGGGCGGGGATTTGAAATCTTGCTTGTACACCACGTAAGCAGCACGAACATCGGAGTTGGTGCTCGACATATAAAAGCAGCCAACCTAATTGCATCGGCATAGCGAAAAAGTATGCAGCACGCAGTTTTTTTTTTTTACTGGCGCATTGTTACTACGCTGCAAGATTTCCGTGCGTAACTCCCACGAACGGGATCTGGCACTCGATCCTCATGGTATTGGCCTGTTAGTAAGTTGCCAACGTTGTTACTTTCAGATGGTCTCGGGCATGAACGAAGAACCTTAGCTCCACTCAATTTTTCTTATATTCGCGAATGCTGGCAAGAAAACACTATTACACGATATATTTATTTTCCTGTCCGTTCAAGCATGCATATATACTACCTGCATACCTGAATAAGGGAGACGGGAGTGCTTATAATGTGTATTTTCTTCCGCGTCGCATCCGAAATTATTTTCCGTCGGACGTTGAATCAGCGAAAAAAACTGAAACCTGTGAAAATATTTTCGAACTGTTCTGGACAAGAAAAATACACCTATAAGATATGCTGCCACGTTTTTAGCCTTCATACTCTCTGTAATTATGCGCGCTAAAATGCGCTACAGAGTGCACATTTTTTTAGAGTAAACTGCGCTCTTCATAAGTCACCTTGTAATATTCATGAAGTTTTGTTCCCCTTTTCGTTAAAGCGCGTCTGTCATGCTCCCGGTTTTGCGCTTTCTAGGGAATATTGCCGCCTAGTATTGCAAGGTGGCCCACAACTGACCTGGAAGACGACGATGTAGCGCTCGCGCTATAGCAAACTTTCCTGTATCCAGCAATTAACCGCCTGTGTTTTGGCCACTCCCCCGTAGTAGGTATGTGCCAGCAACGTCTGGGGCCTTCCTTCCTTCCTTCTTTCCTTATCGACCGCCATTACCGCTATATCGAGGACAACAACAGCTGCCTGGCTCCAGGTTTCCGTGAACGTCTCCCGCACAAGTATACGTGACATTAAGTACGGGCAAACCGCCAGGTTTGAGGCACTGTCGTTTCAGTGGCACGATAAGGATTGCAGCAGAGAAAGATATATGTCCCAGCCCCTGTCGATTAAATAGCTGCGATAAAAATTTCGACCTAGAAGGTTTGTCGCGAAGGTTAGCTGCGCCACACGGATCCATTGTTGAGAGCTTAGGATCTTTTGGGAAGGCATGGTATGGCGTTCATTGTGAACAACCCAGGCGCTAACAAACACGACACAGAAGGGACACAGCGCTTACTCGCAACTACAAGAATTTTTGTTCAGAGGCTTCTATATATACAACAGTGAAGGCAGCCTCGGCAACTCATCCGGAAGGTTCATAATTAAATAGTTTTTAGGCGCAAAAAAGGACAAGACACATAGGGTAGGTGACAGAACGAAGCGCCAACTTCCAACTGATTTTATTGCATGCGTGAAACGTACTTAAATAGCTTGTCGTCACATGTGCAGATGGGTCACCTAAAGCTCAAGTACAACTTGATAAGGCGCGCTCCAGGAATTTCTTTTCACAGTCGTACAATACTATCGATGTGTCACTTACGCACAGGTCGCCTTTCTTGTTGATAAAAAACGCTTCTATCAACTCCCTAGCATTAGTATTCCAGCCTTTGCCCAGAATGCGCACATCAGTGAAGCAAGGCTTACAATTGCGGGACGGGCACTTACTAATGTGCTTAGTTGTGTGCCTTCCTTTTTCTGCTCTACGTTTCTCTCATGTTCCCTCGTTCACTCATTCAGGCACCTGCCAGTCTGGCCTATGTAGGAGTGCCCGCAAGACAGGGGGATTTCGTAGACCACCCCTTCAGCACATTTGACGAACGGTCTCCTGTGCTTTGTTCCGCAGCCTCGTTCCTTGCTGTTCTCTTTATCAGTACGGGAGCAAAGGCCGCCTAGCTTTCTCGGTGCCGAAAAGGCGAGCCGTACACCATGGCGGCTGGCAACTTTTTTCAAATTATGGGCCACACGATGCACGTATGGCACCACCACTGGTCTTACCTCTTCTCGAGGGACCTCTGGCCTAGCTCTACCAGTACCATTCTTTGTCTTGTTTAGGAGACATTCAACCACCCCAGTCACGAGCGAACGGGGGAACCCGGCTGCAAAAAGCCTAGCCAATTGGTTATAAAAACTGTCCCGCATTTTGTGAGGGCATGACTTTTTGAGAGCGGATTCAAGGCAAAGCGAAGCAATCCCGCGTTTAACAAGTTTGGAATGGCAGGAGTCAAAGGGTAGCAGCTGCTTCTTTGCACACGGAAAGTAAGACCAACAGACCCGATCACCACAGAACTCAATTTTCAAGTCTAAAAACTGTAATGAATCATGAGCAGGTAGTTCGTGTGTGAACTCCTGACCTTTTCCATGCTCTCTAAAGGCAGATAAAACACTGTCCACCGTTTTCTTAAGGTTGTAAAGACCTTCTTTAGTTAAAACAATCATAAAATCATCAACATACCTAAATACTTTAAAAACCTTGTCAATGGGTAAAACTTGCTGCAGAGCTTGGTCAGTATGAGATAAAAAGATGTGACATAGCACCGGTGCCACACAGGACCCAATGCATATGCCTGATTTCTGCAGAAAAAACTGCTGGTCAAAAGTGATAAAAGTAGATTCCAGGTAAAACTGTAATAAGGTTAAAAATCATCTATGGAAATACCGGCTGAGTTCTGAAAAGAAATCGGGTCATTTTCCTCAATACATTCCCCAACAGCGGAGAACAAGGGGCCATGAGGGACTGAATAGAACAAATCTACAACATCCACTGAAAAAGCACTCCCAACATCAGGGTTGGTTTCAAAAAATTCGCAAATATCATTCGACCGTTTTGTCAAAAAAGGATCATTTACATGCAGCTTGGATAGGCGCTTAGTCAAATACATGCTAACATTTTTCTGCCACGTGCCTTTTTCGGTTACGATAGTTCTAAACGGCATGCTTGGCTTGTGAGTTTCGACAGAAAAGGGAACTTTGAGCGCGCTCTTTTTGCTATCTCTAATCTGGTTAGTAAGGGTGCTCAACCCCAGACCATCACACAAGGCCATCGCGGCCGATTTCACTTTTGTAGATTTTTTAGATATTGGAACGAAATTCTTTCTAACCGCTTGAGTTGCTCTCTCTGAGTAGTCATCGTCCGAGATAACTACAAATCCGCCCTCCTTATCAGCTTGTAGTAGACGCAGTTGATTTCTTCTGCAGTACGACACAATGGCTTCCGTCGACATTCCCTTGTTTCTTGTGGTGCCCGGATAACCCGACTTTAGAAGGGATTCAACGCCTTCCAGCAGGCATTTTTCTCGCACCTCTGCTGTGGCTTTTCTTGCAATTTGTCGGTTGATGGCTAATAGATTTTGAGACGGCACTTTTGGCTGCACTGCGTTCTTCGGTCCTTTTTCCAAAACAGATTTCATCTTCTCTGGCAGATGTACATCACCCATTATCACCAATCCTTCTCCACATTTCATCTTCTTGTCCTTTCTTACTTCCCTCAGCAAACAGTTCAGCATGCACGTCGACTGTTGCTCAGTCATCCTTGAGGCCAACTTGGTGATGGATCGAAAGGTGGTCTCAGCTACACATGCAGGACTTTGTGCGAAGCAGGCAGCACGCAGAAGGTCATAAAAAAGGTGATTCTGGCGCCAAAACTCCGACCTGAGGATCTTGCTAATTCGCTTTACGTGACCCCATGAAGGAAGCACAGGGCGAAAAAGCGCACTTACTTCAACGGGGACCAAGCCGTTCTTGATGCAAAAGGCGACTGTCCTTGCACGACAGGTGTTGGCGACGACACATGTGATACAATCATCAATGAAACGTGGAGATGACACACAAAAGGAAGGGCCCACTATACTAGAAATATGGTCTAAGAGCACTTGCTGCTGGGCTAGTTGGTTTTGGTTCATAATTAAATAGTTTTTAGGCGCAAAAAAGGACAACACACATAGGGTAGGTGACAGGACGAAGCGCCAACTTCCAACTGATTTTATTGCATGGGTGAAACGTACTTAAATAGCTTGTCGTCACATGTGCAGACGGGTCACCTAAAGCTCAAGTACAACTTGTTGAGGCGCGCTCCAGGAATTTCTTTTCACAGTCGTACAATACTATCGATGTGTCACTTACGCACAGGTCGCCTTTCTTTTTGATAAAAAACGCTTATATCAACTCCCTAGCATTAGTATTCCAGCTTTTGGCCAGAATGCGCACATCAGTGAAGCAAGGCTCACAATTGCGGGACGGGCACTTACTAATGTGCTTAGTTAGATGTGTGCCTTCCTTTTTCTGCTCTACGTTTCTCTCATGTTCCCTCGTTAGCTCATTCAGGCACCTGCCAGTCTGGCCTATGTAGGAGTGCCCGCAAGACAGGGGGATTTCGTAGACCACCCCTTCAGCACATTTGACGAACGGTCTCCTGTGCTTTGTTCCGCAGCCTCGTTCCTTGCTGTTCTCTTTATCAGTACGGGAGCAAAGGCCACCTAGCTTTCTCGGTGCCGAAAAGGCGAGCCGTACAGCATGGCGGCTGGCAACTTTGCTCACGTACTGATAAAGAGAACAGCAAGGAACGAGGCTGCGGAACAAAGCACAGGAGACCGTCCGTCAAATGTGCTGAAGGGGTGGTCTACGAAATCCCCCTGTCTTGCGGGCACTCCTACATAGGCCAGACTGGCAGGTGCCTGAATGAGCTAACGATGGAACATGACAGAAACGTAGAGCAGAAAAAGGAAGGCACACACCTAACTAAGCACATTAGTGAGTGCCCGTCCCGCAATTGTGAGCCTTGCTTCACTGATGTGCGCATTCTGTCCAAAAGCTGGAATACTAATGCTAGGGAGTTGATAGAAGCGTTTTTTATCAAAAAGAATGGCGACCTGTGCGTAAGTGACACATCGATAGTATTGTACGACTGTGAAAACAAATTCCTGGAGCGCGCCTTATCAAGTTGTACTTGAGCTTTAGGTGACCCATCTGCACATTTGACGACAAGCTATTTAAGTACGTGTCACGCATGCAATAAAATCAGTTGGAAGTTGGCGCTTCGTCCTGTCACCTACCCTATGTGTCTTGTCCTTTTTTGCGCCTAAAACTATTTAATTATGAACGAAAACCAACTAGCCCAGCAGCAAGTGCTCTTAGACCATATTTCTAGTACAGTGGGCCCTTCCTTTTGTGTGTCATCTCCATGTTTCATTGATGATTGTATCACATGTGTCGTCGCCAACACCTGTCGTGCAAGGACAGTCGCCTTTTGCATCAAGAACGGCTTGGTCCCCGTTGAAATAAGTGCGCTTTTTCGCCCTGTGCTTCCTTCATGGGGTCACGTAAAGCGAATTAGCAAGATCCTCAGGTCGGAGTTTTGGCGCCAGAATCACCTTTTTTATGACCTTCTGCGTGCTGCCTGCTTCGCACAAAGTCCTGCATGTGTAGCTGAGACCACCTTTCGATCCATCACCAAGTTGGCCTCAAGGATGACTGAGCAACAGTCGACGTGCATGCTGAACTGTTTGCTGAGGGAAGTAAGAAAGGACAAGAAGATGAAATGTGGAGAAGGATTGGTGATAATGGGTGATGCACATCTGCCAGAGAAGATGAAATCTGTTTTGGAAAAAGGACCGAAGAACGCAGTGCAGCCAAAAGTGCCGTCTCAAAATCTATTAGCCATCAACCGACAAATTGCAAGAAAAGCCACAGCAGAGGTGCGAGAAAAATGCCTGCTGGAAGGCGTTGAATCCCTTCTAAAGTCGGGTTATCCGGGCACCACAAGAAAAAAGGGAATGTCGACGGAAGCCATTGTGTCGTACTGCAGAAGAAATCAACTGCGTCTACTGCAAGCTGATAAGGAGGACGGATTTGTAGTTATCTCGGACGATGACTACTCAGCCAGAGCAACTCAAGCGGTTAGAAAGAATTTCGTTTCAATATCTAAAAAATCTACAAAAGTGAAAGCGGCCGCGATGGCCTTGTGTGATGGTCTGGGGTTGAGCACCCTTACTAAGCAGATTAGAGATAGCAAAAAGAGCGCGCTCAAAGTTCTCTTTTCTGTCAAAACTCACAAGCCAAGCATGCCGTTTAGAACTATCGTAACCGAAAAAGGCACGTGGCAGAAAAATGTTAGCATGTATTTGACTAAGCACCTATCCAAGCTGCATGTAAATGATCCTTTTTTGAGAAAACGGTCAAATGATATTTGTGAATTTTTTGAAACCAACCCTGATGTTGGGAGTGCTTTTTCAGTGGATGTTGTAGATTTGTTCTATTCAGTCCCTCATGGCCCCTTGTTCTCCGCTGTTAGGGAATGTATTGAGGGAAATGACCCGATTTCTTTTCAGAACTCAGCCGGTATTTCCATAGATGACTTTTTAACCTTATTACAGTTTTACCTGGAATCTACATTTATCACTTTTGACCAGCAGTTTTTTCTGCAGAAATCAGGCATATGCATTGGGTCCTGTGTGGCACCGGTGCTATGTCACATCTTTTTATCTCATACTGACCAAGCTCTGCACCAAATGTTACCCATTGACAAGGTTTTTAAAGTATTTAGGTATGTTGATGATTTTATGATTGTTTTAACTAAAGAAGGTCTTTACAACCTTAAGAAAACGGTGGACAGTGTTTTATCTGCCTTTAGAGAGCATGGAAAAGGTCTGGAGTTCACACACGAACTACCTGCTCATGATTCATTACAGTTTTTAGACTTGAAAATTGAGTTCTGTGGTGATCGGGTCTGTTGGTCTTACTTTCCGCGTGCAAAGAAGCAGCTGCTACCTTTTGACTCCTGCCATTCCAAACTTGTTAAACGCGGGATTGCTTCGCTTTGCCATGAATCCGCTCTCAAAAAGTGATGCCCTCACAAAATACGGGACAGTTTTTATAACCAATTGGCTAGGCTTTTTGCAGCCGGGTTCCCCCGTTCGCTCGTGACTGGGGTGGTTGAATGTCTCCTAAACAAGACAAAGAATGGTACTGGTAGAGCTAGGCCAGAGGTCCCTCGAGAAGAGGTAAGACCAGTGGTGGTGCCATACGTGCATCGTGTGGCCCATAATTTGAAAAAAGTTGCCAGCCGCCATGCTGTACGGCTCGCCTTTTCGGCACCGAGAAAGCTAGGCGGCCTTTGCTCCCGTACTGATAAAGAGAACAGCAAGGAACGAGGCTGCGGAACAAAGCACAGGAGACCGTTCGTCAAATGTGCTGAAGGGGTGGTCTACGAAATCCCCCTGTCTTGCGGGCACTCCTACATAGGCCAGACTGGCAGGTGCCTGAATGAGCGAACGAGGGAACATGAGAGAAACATAGAGCAGAAAAAGGAAGGCACACATCTAACTAAGCACATTAGTAAGTGCCCGTCCCGCAATTGTGAGCCTTGCTTCACTGATGTGCGCATTCTGGGCAAAAGCTGGAATACTAATGCTAGGGAGTTGATAGAAGCGTTTTTTTATCAAAAAGAAAGGCGACCTGTGCGTAAGTGACACATCGATAGTATTGTACGACTGTGAAAAGAAATTCCTGGAGCGCGCCTTATCAAGTTGTACTTGAGCTTTAGGTGACCCATCTGCGCATGTGACGACAAGCTATTTAAGTACGTTTCAGGCATGCAATAAAATCAGTTGGAAGTTGGCGCTTCGTCCTGTCACCTACCCTATGTGTCTTGTCCTTTTTTGCGCCTAAAAACTATTTCATTATGAACCAAAACCAACTAGCACAGCAGAAAGTGCTCTTAGATCATCCGGAAGGCTTCTTCAGCGTGAAGACGCATAAGGAAGGTATGCCCTTCCGTTGCATCGTTTCGGAGAAGAACTCGTGGCAGGATACCGTCTCAAAGTATTTACAGAGCAATTTCTGATCTTTGAAGATAGATGACCCATACAGTATCAAGAACTCAGAAGCTGTGGTCAAGTACCTGATGGATGAAAACCCTGGGCAGTGCCATTTCCTCAGCATAGATGCGGAGGACCTATACTATTAGATGCGACACATGTTAATGAGGTGTTTACCTTCATGCATCACATGGTGACAATGATGAAAAGGTGTTTATTGAAAGGTGCGGTGGGTCCCTTGAATCCTTCCTAGAAATTCTGTCGTTAGATTTGAAGTCTACAGTAATTTGTTGTGCTAACCGTTTCTTCGTGCAGCGCGCAGGGGTGTGCATTGGGTCTACGGTAGCTCCTGCTCTTAGTAGCATGTTCTTAGGCTTTGTTGACAAGAAGGTAGGTCTGAATTCAGCTGGCCAGTTTCGGAACGCCTTTCATTACGTTGCTGACTACTTAATAATCGTCGACAACTGTGACAGCTTCGTACGCCGGGTAATAGACATAGTGAAATTGTTTAAGGATAGCAGTATGGGCCTCAAGTATACGCACGAGGTTCCCAATGATGGAGAGTTGCAGTTTCTGGACCTTCGAATGATTAAGAACCCGGACCATCTTTGTTGGTGTTATCGCCCGCGTTCCGCGAAAGGCTTGTTAAATTTTGCGTCAGCACACTCGAAGCTCATCAAGGATGTAATCGCGGTCTCGTGTTTAAAGTCAGCAGCATCAAAATCTTTCCACCATCGCCTCAAGGAAAGTGTCGATTATCAAGTAAAAACGCTGATTAACAGCGGATATTCAGGTAACGTGATCGGCAGAGCCAGCGAGAACGTTATTCGCTGGGTAAAGGGTGAGGGAAAAAACGACAAAAAAGAACTCAGCAAACCCGTGGTAGTACCGTATGTGCATAGACTTTCACACGGGGATAAGAAAGTTGCTGGCAGGTATGGCATTCGTGTCATGTTTTCGGCTCCCAAAAAACTGTCAACGTTATGCCCTGCGATTTAAGCTTAGGCGGACCAGGCCGCAAAGAAAAGGAGGATGTGCGGTCAGGTTTATAGCACCGTACGCAGCGTGCAAAGTGGGCACCGTGTACAAAATCCCCATCTCGCGCGAAAAAGTGTACATAGACCAGAGTGGTCGATGTTTGAATTTGAGAATTTTTTTAAGCGATGTTTATTGTCCCAGGGCGTAAAAACTATGAAGTGAGAGATGAGTAAGATGCTTGAATAAATGAAAAAAGGTGGGCTGATTTCATGAAATCAAGAAGTGAACGTTGATATGGACCCTGTGTACAGGCAATATAGGAATCCAGATTGTCCGGTGAGAGTCCCACTGCCGCCAGGTGCCGAATTCTCGTCGGCTTCAGCGCCGGGCAGTCTCACAACAGGTGGTGGATATCCGCCTCACAGTCTCCGTTCTTGCAGACTGGACACCCGGGGCGGGGATATAAATCTTTGAAATGCGGCCACTTGCGTGTCCCAGCTGGAGTTAGGGCAACCCCGACCCGTATCCTCCGAAGCGCAACCTCCTCTGCACGGGTAAGACCATGGGGGAGGGTTACCGCACACGGAGGGATTAGAGCACGTGCACGGCGCCGGAGGTGTTCCTTTCTTGTTAAAAGGAGGGTGGTGACCTCCAGAGTGAGGACTCGAGGCAAAGACGAGGTTAGGGTCGAAAGGCGGGTCGCAGAATCTGTGCGGCTTTGTGCGCTCAGAAGGTCACGCGGGACCCACTCAATACGGATTTGCTGCGGGATGCGTGCCGCTAGACGATGGATGTCTTGGCAGATTTCTGGGGTGCGACCGATTCGTCGTAGTAGGCGTGTGGCGTGAAGGGCGTCGGTGCGAGTGACAATGCGAGCCGTAGGTGGGAACGGCGGCCACAGAGCAAAGTGCCTCTTGAACCACAAGCATCTCCGCACAGAAGGAGGAAGAGCCGCCGCGGTGGCTGAGTGGTTACGGCGCTCGGCTGCCGGCCCGAAAGGCGCGGGTTCGATCCCGACCGCGGCGGTCGAATTTCGATGGAGGCGAAATTCTAGAGGCCCGTGTACTGTGCGAGTTCAGTGCTCGTTCAAGAACACCAGGTGGTCGAAATTTCCGGAGCCCTTCACTACGGCGCCTCTCATAGCCTGAGTCGCTTTGGGACGTTAAACCCCATAAACCAAACCAAACCAGAAGGAGGAAGGAGTTCCGACCCCTGACGGCAACACGCCGCGCAATGACGTCCACTACAACAAGCCAGAGCACCCAGAATGCCGTCAGTTCCCCACCGCTGTTTCTTCATGTGCCTCGCACTCCCACGTCGTTTCATGGCGACAAGTTCGAAGACGTGGAAGACTGGTTGACCAGCTACGACCGAGTCTCTGCGTTTAGTCTGTGGAACGAGTACTGCAAGCTACGCAATGTCTATTTTGCCCTGGAAGACTCCGCCAAGACGTGGTTTGAAATCCACGAGTCCGCTATCTCCACCTGGCGAGACTTCCGGCGACAGTTTCTCGACACCTTTGGCAGCAAGGAACGGAAGGAGCGAGCTGAAGTTGCCCTGCAGTCCCGAGCGCAGCGGCCAAATGAGAGCGTCGCCGTGTTCGTAGAAGACATGACGCGGCTCTTCAACCGCACAGATCCTACCATGTCAGAAGCGAAGGTGTGTCATCTTATGCGAGGCGTCAAAAAGCAGCTTTTCGTAGGACTTGTGCGCGACCCTCCTAGCACAGTGGCTGACTTTGCTCGGGAGTTGACGAGCATGGAGCGCGCCTTGCAGCAGAGGTTTGCGCATTCCGGCCGTCCGGCGAATGTAATTGCTATGGACGCCATCATCATGCTTCCCGGTAGCGAGAGTGAGGACCTCCGTGAGCTTGTCAGGAGCATTGTGCGCGAAGAGCTACAGAAACTTTGCCCTGTCGCGCAACACGCGGGTGTCGGAGCCATCTCGGATGTCATTCGCGATGAAGTACGTCGAGCGGCGCAGCCAATGGCTTGTCCCCAGCCGCCGCCTGAGCCGTATGTCATGACGTACACTGAAGCGTTGCGCAGCTCTGCGCCAGCACAACCGGCGTTTTACTGCCCTGCTCCTCCTGCACCGCATCAACGCTTTTCGGCTTCGCCTGCCCTCTACGACGCACGACCACCCTCAGCAAAGCCCACGCGTGGCGCACATCGAACAACCGGCCCCTGTGCTTCCACTGCGGTGAAACCGGCCACATACTGCGCCACTGCCCGTATCGTCGGATGCGGCTGCAAAGGTTTTCACCTGACGCTCCCCGGCCACGCTATGGTGAACGACCCCGTGACATCGAGCAGTAGCTGTCGGCCAGCGTCCCCCCCCCCCCCCCCCCCTACGGCTTCGCCACAGTGCCGGTCCAGGTCGCCGTCGCCCCGTCGGTTCTCTTCCCCAGGTCACCAGCCGTCCACCCGGCAGTCCTTTAGTTCACGCCGGGAAAACTGAAGACGGCGACCTCTGGGGGTAGGGCCGCCGTTGCTCCGCAATTCGAACGAGATCCACCGCTCGCCGACTTGACCCTTCAACCCGATCGTCCACCTGCTCCGACCACCTTCCGACGCCCAGAACAGCCTCTGCTCGAAGCCCCTATTCTCCGAACACCTCGACCTTCCACTCCAGAACCTTGCACGACGCACGCTCCAGAAAATGAGGTTGTTTCCGCCAAAATACCGGTCCTCGCTGACAACCACCATGTGACTGCCCTCGTAGATACCGGCGCAGATTTCTCCGTTATGAGTCGTGGTCTTGCTACCATTTTGAGAAAAGTGCTGACACCCTGGCACGGAACACAAATTCGTGGCGCTGACGATCATGTGGTGATGCCGCTCGGCGTCTGCACCACTAGGATTGAGATTCGCGGTATCATCTTCACTGGTTGTTTCACTGGGCTGGCTGAGCGCTCCAAAGACCGGATCCTCGGTCTCGATTTTCTTCATGAAAATGGGGCTGTCATGGACCTCCGCGAACTCATGGTGACATTATCCGCCCCATGAACCATAGCCGACGACAGTGCGCCAGGCAGACCCGTTTTGCGCATGTCCAACGACCACATCACACTACGACCGCGAGCCAGCTTATTTGTTACGGTGGACTGCGACAACCCCCGCGCGTCCAACGGCAACGCAGAAGCACACTTGTCTTAACTTCTGAGCCAACAAGTCTCCATCGCACGGGGCGTCGTTGCCCTGCAGAACCAGCGAACTGAGCTTCTAGCTACGAACGTTAGCGCCGAATACCGCCACTTGGCGAAATATATAGCAATAGCCTATTTCGATGAATTTAGCGAGCCCGCCACCCACTGCGCGTTGCCAACGTCCCGAGACATCCCTGCAGGAGGACCTAGTCGGATAGTTAAGGCTGACGTGAACCCTGCGTAAAGGATTGGGAAAGTTGGTCAGACATGCTTAACGGAATAATGGCGCAGATCAAGTGACAGGACAGCAGGAGAGCACAAACACACACAAGCGCCACCCTGCGCAACCCTGCTTTGAACACTGATCAGCATGGCTGCTTGAAAACCATCCTTGACTCGTTTCATGACTGCTTTGCGACCACCTCTAAGGTCAGGCAGACGTCCATAACGAAACATCGCATCATGGTTGATGACAGTGAGCGGCCTTTTCTTCAACACCCCTACCGAGTGTCGGCGAGAGAACGTGAGGCGATACGATTACAGGTGGTGGTATGTATGTATGTATGTATGTAAATGCTCCGAGATGATGCCATACAACCGTCTACAAGCCCATGGGCTTCGCACGTTGTGCTGGTCGCCAAAAAGGACGGGACACTGAGATTTTGCGTCGACTATCGGAGACCTAACAAAATTACGAAAAAGGACGTTTACCCGTTACCTCGAACTGATGTCTCTTTCGACCGAATGCGTCATGCCTGCTACAGTTATTCTCTTGACCTCCGCAGTGGGTACTGGCGGATTGAGGTAGATGAACGGGACCGCGAGAAGACAGCGTTCGTTACTCCTGACGGGCTGTACGAGTTCAAGGTGCCCCTTCGGCTTGTGTTCCGCTCCTGCTACCTTTCAAAGAATGATGGACACTGTCCTCGTTGGCCTCAATTGGCAGTCCTGCCTCGTCTACCTTGATGATGATGTCATTTTTTCTGCCACCTACGACGAGCATCTCAAGCGCTTGAGTGCAGAACTGGAAGCCATACGATCGGCCAGCCTCTCGCTCAAACCAGAGAAATGCCACAGCGCCCTGTCCTGTCCACTTCTGTTCGTCCTTGTTTTTTTCGCGCTGCATTCTTTTACCATATCGTTAGCGCTGAAGGTGTTAGCCCTGACCCTGACAAAACGGCTGCCGTCTCTGCGCTCCTGACCATACTAATAAGCGCCTATTACCGACGTTTTGTGCGAGTCTTTTCCCGACTAGCCGAGCCTCTAACTCGCTTTACAAAGGACGACCAACCTTTCATCTGGGCCCAAGAACAGCAAACGGCCTTCGACGACCTGAAGAACCGCCTCCAAACTACGCCCATTCTTGGCCAGTTTGACGAGGAGGCGGACACGGAACTACACACCGATGCCAGCAACGTTGGACTGGGTGCCGTCCTCGTTCAGTGGCAAGATGGTGTTGAGCGCGTGATTGCTTATGCAAGCCGCACTCTGTCGCAATCTGAAGCGAATTATTCTACCACGGAAAAGGAGTGCCTTGCGGTAACGAGTGTTTGGGCGGTAACGAAATTTAGCCCATACTTCTATGGTCGCCCATTCCGAGTCGTGAGCGATCACCACTCGCTTTGTTGGCTTGCGAACCTTAAAGACCCATCGGGAGGCTTGCGCGTTGGAGTCTCCGCTTGCAAGAATTCGATGTTACCATCGTGTACAAGTCTGGGTGCTGAATAATACTTGTTGGGGGGCTAGTAGGTGCATGTTTACAGAAAAGGGTTCTGTAAACAGAAAAGGGTTGTAAACAGAAAAGTGTTTTTACAGAAAAGGGTTGTAGGAAGAGGAAGACGACGCTGCTCGATCTGTTGTCACCTCAGCTCAGTAATTTTGCCTTGTTTTCTAGTTATTAACTAGGTTATTTCCATCCTTGGAAGACGGCCGCGTCTTTAAGGCGGTACTGTCCCTACGGGAAAGGTACGGCAGCTCCGGCACCGGTATCCTTAAAGGGACAGCGCCATCCGAAGGAGCCCAGTGGGGCGGAGGCGGCCATGGCATCACATGGCGGGGATCTGCCAGTCATCAGGGATGTCCAGCAGTGCAGTGCGTCATCATCGCACAGTGGGGACGACTCAACTATCGTCGCCTCTGACGAGGAAGTGGCTGACATGGCGGAAATAGACAAAGATGGCTTCAAAGTGGTGAGTCATCGGAAGCACCGGACAGTCGGCATCCCAGTGATAGTTCAGCCAAAAGAGAAAGGTGTTGACTTCAGAGAGTGGAACCCTATCAGGCTGTTCGATGATATTAAAGTACTACTGGGATCTGCTCCGATTCGCAGCCGCTTCACAACGCAAGGGGCTCTTCATCTAGATATCTCAACGGAAGAGCAAGTAGACATTCTTCTGTGGTGCTCTCAGATCGGTGGCATACGAGTTCAAGCCCGGTTGCCACACTTCTACATGACTAACACATGTGTTATAAGGGGAGTACCAGTGTGGTATTCGGAAAGTGCCCTTCTTGACTACTTGAAACCGCAAGGAGTTCTGCACGTGCGACGGTTAATGCGCCGGGTGGAGCCTGGAGAACAACAATTGGCAGCGAAGCCTACAAACTCTATTGTGCTAACGTTTGCTCCCAACACCGAGCGCCCTGGAATAATTGACCTTGGTTTCACCAAACATGCAGTACACGAGTTCGTTGAAACTCCTCCCCGGTGCTTCAGGTGCCAACGCTTTGGACATGTAGCGAAAGTTTGCAACAAAGATCAACGTTGCAAGCGGTGTGGGGGTGGCCATGATTACAAAGAGTGCAAGGCAGATTTTGCTTGCGCTAATTGTGGAGGTGACCATCCAGCGAGTTTCAGTGGCTGCACATTCCGTGTAAGCGCCTTACACCGTCGCAAGTCCTTCATTAGTGGCCCCAAACCACAACCTACTGAGAAGCCGATACATGGAAGTGAAGAGTTCCCTGCGCTCGAGTCGGAAGCTCGGGACGTGGTAGCGAGCGACGTCACTGCACGACCTGATCCGAGCAAGTCGGCAACGGCCTCCGAGGGTGAGCTGGCTGTTCGATCTGCTTCTGCAAAAAGTGTCCATGTACCTCAGCTACCAGATCACAGCAAGACTCGACAACATGGAGGACATCCCCTTGCCTTAAAAGAGATGCAGACACCAGCTACCGTGGCCAAGAGTGGGTCCCAGTCCCCGTCTTTTGTCGAAGTGGTGCGCCAGTGCGTGCAACAAAATAAGCAGCTCAAAAGCCGGAACCTCTCCGACCTTCTACGCGTTTTGTTTGATGTCCTGCGTTCATATAGCCAAGCGATGCAGCCTGACACTTTGAAGAACTTTATACAGCTGGTGTTTTCCTTTGAGACCTTGATCACCGCCTTCGCAGAAAAATTCAACTCCTAGATGGCTAGTTTTCTTCAACCTGTTGCAAATAAAAACCCTAGAACAGTGCCGTTTATCATGCAATGGAACTGCGCTGGGATTATAAGTCGATTAGCAGAACTAAAATTGTTCTTGAAAGAGACCTGTGTTCCAGTACTGGCCCTCTCGGAGGTTGGCTTGCCAAGCGGGAGGTCTTTGCCGGGATACGTCGCCCACAAGAATTGCAGCATAAAGTCTTTTCTCGCAGGAAGTGCCGCCCTTTACATACGAAGGGAGATTCCTCATGTGGCTTTGAACGTCACCGATCTTTGCACCGACAGTATTGAGGTAGTGGCTGTGAGGATTCGGATCGCCTTCCGAACTCTGTCCATTGCATCAGTATACGTGTCCCCGCGGAAGAAGATCGATATGGCTTTGTTCCTCCAGCAACTTTGTGACCGCTGCCCAGCACCCAGAATCATCTGCGGTGACTTCAACGCCCACCACCCTGCCTGGGGTGACAGGAACACAGATCCTCGCGGACGCCAACTTGTAGAAGTCATCGACAGTTTGGACCTGTGCGTGGCCAATGACGGAAGTCCCACTTTCTTTCGGCCTCCAACCTCACCCACATCTATAGACCTAACCTTACATTCACCTGACGTCCGTGTGCAGTGGTCAACTAGAGCTGACCGAATGGGAAGTGATCACTACCCGATATTTGTGTTTACTGCCGACTTCCATCTGCGTGGTCCTAAAATTTGCTATGTTGTTAATTAGGACAAATACAGGGAGCACTTAGCCTGTGTTTCCGGTAATGTGACAGACAAAATGATTTATGCTAAGATGGCTGCTACCGCGGCGCTCAAGCTACCTGATCATTTTCCGACTCCGGATTTAAAACTCAGGAACCTCTGCGCAGCGCGCAGAAGGGCGGAGCGACAACTGTTGCGGAAGAAGGACGACAGAGCCTTGAAGACAACTTTCAACAGGCTCAACTCTGCCATTAGACGTCATGCGAACAAGCTCTGTAGGTCCCAGTGGGCATCCTTTTGCGCTAGTTTGACTGTTTTCTCACCGATAACGAGAATTTGGCGTGTCGTTGGCAGTCTTGCTGGTGGCTCTCGTCCGATTAAACCTTTCGAGGCGCTTGCATTGCGCACGCAGAAACATCTCGTGTGCTTGGCAGAGGAATTTGCGGATGCATTTGTAAATTACAGACCAGGCATTCATCCCTGCGCTCTGCCTGCTACGTCTCCGTCTGTTATGGACGCCCCGTTCACACTTCGAGAACTACAGACAGCGCTCTGCAGCCTGCGGCGTCGCTGTGCACCAGGTCCTGACGGCATTACCAATCAAATGTTACAGAACCTGCGTCTGGAACATTGGAAGATGCTCCTAACCTATCTCAATCGAGTGTGGGAGTCTGATGACGTTCCCCCTTCATGGAAGGTGGATTGTGTAGTCCCACTGCTGAAGGCCAGCAAAGAGATGACAGACGCGGCCTCGTATCGTCCTGTGTCGCTGACGTCGTGTTTGGCTAAGATCATGGAGAAGATGGCAAGTAAGCGTTTGTCTTGGTCGCTTGAGGATAGAAGGGCACTACCAACATGCATGACTGGATTCCGCACAGGTTTAAGCGCGCAAGATAGCGTCCTGGACCTGATAAGCCACATTGAACATCAGAGTGCTTTTGGCCTTTCAACTCTTGCTATTTTCCTAGACGTATTAAAGGCTTATGATAGCGTCCTCCAGAGCTCAATACTGAACAGTCTGCAGGTCATAGGCGTACAAGGCTATCTTCTGCGATTCATTCACTCATTTCTCAGTGATCGTAAATTTTGAGTGCGGTTAGGCAGTACAATAAGCTCCGAAAGGGCGGTATCGCGAGGGGTACCTCAGGGTAGTGTCCTGTCCCCAACGCTCTTTAATGTTGTCATGGCTGGTCTTCCCGCAAAAGTGCAAAAACATTGTAGGCATGTCCTTATGTCGATATATGCAGACGACATTTGTCTTTGGTTAACCGGATATCAACACAAACGCTTAGCTCTATTAGCGCGACACGCCGTGCTTTCAGTTAAAAGTTACCTTCAATGTGTTGGGTTGACTCTCTCGGTGGAAAAATCTGGCTTCTTCCTGTTTCCAGGTAGGGGACGACGGTATGCGCGGCTGAGCATAGACCTTGATCAGTCTTGCCTTCGTCAGGTTAACCACATACGTTTTTTGGGTGTCACTATTGACTCACCTCTACAGTGGCGACGAGCTGTGGACTCGATTGTGGCTTCACTATCTTCGCGTCTCAATGTGCTTCGTAGAATTGCTAGTGAGCAATGGGGAAACCATCCTGCTTCAATGATCAAGCTTCACGATGCCCTGGTGAAAAGTCGCATAATGTACCAGCTCCCTTTAATTTCCCCATCGGTATCGCAGCTGGAACGCCTTGAGGTTTTGCACAGAATGGGACTAAGGAGGGCTCTCGGCGTTCCGCAGGCTGCTCCAAACAATGCAGTACTGTATGAGTCTCAATCGAAGCCTCTTCGGCTAGCCGCTTCACAAAGACTTTTGCTGCAAATTGGCCGCCTCAGAGAGACTGTTGCCGGGAGAGCGCTTCTACAGCGCCTTCGAAAGAGATCTGAGTCCCGGGCGTACTTGGCTTTAAATACTCTTCGTTCTCTGGGTCTCGACCTTCGAGATCGACCTAAGACGTTGAAGCCACCTTGGTCCTTTCCGAGCCTCGATTGTTCCTTGACAATTCCCCACGTTCGCGCTAAGCGGAATTCTCCTTTAGCGGCAATGCGTTCGCTCGTACTGGAACATCTTGAGACCGAATATGCCAGTCATCTTCAAATTTTTACAGACGGCTCTGTGGACAAGGTCAGAGGATCTAGTGCAGCTGCTTTTCATAGTCCGTCTTTGAAGTATGATTGGTCTGTTCGTTTTACTAAAGTCGTGTCCTCCACAATGGCCGAAAGCGTTGCCATTGAGGCAGCTCTGAAGAAGCTACGGTGTTGTACGCCTCAACCTACTGTCATAATTACGGATTCAAAATCTGCCCTTTAAAGGTTAGAGTACGGGTTCCCCACTGATGCCTTGAGTCTTAGATCCCTACGTTTGGTGCAGAATCTACATAGCAAAGGCTTCTCTATACGTTTTCAATGGGTGCCCTCGCACATAGGTGTCTTAGGCAACGAGATAGCAGACAACCTCGCCCATACAGCTCTCTCTGGGATTCCAGTACATGTAGTCCCTCATGAAGTCAAGCAAATGTTCAGAGATGTAGTGTTGTGCCACTTCAGTTCTTTGTGGAGCTCTCCTCATCAGCCATGTGTGACCAAGGGTCTCAAAAGGTACCAAGCCACTTTGCTGCACCGCGTTCGCACGGATTCTGCTCGTACGCCGGCGTGGATGTATAAGACTGGCCTAGCGTTGTCACCATTGTGTTCAACGTGTGGTGTGTGTGGTGACATAGAACATTGCCTCTTGTGCTGTACTTTGTACAACGCGGAACGGGCTGTGTTATTCGGATTCCTCAAGAAGGCAGGAGTTCCTCACAGTTCTCTTCAGGACATTGTTTTCCCGCGCGGGAGCCAGTCGAGTAGAAGGGATGCTTCTCGCCTTCTTCTACTTTACCTGCAGTACACGGATTTGGCCTCCACATGGTGACCTCAGGAGTGTCTATTTGGGTTTTTGCGGACAGTGTTTCTGTGATTTCTATTTAAGTGTCGCCACGGTGGAGCAATTGCCGGCAGCAACTGCAAGGCTAATCCCACCGGTAGTTTACAACCACTCAACTCAACTCAACAAAAGGGTTGTAGCGCCGAAAAAGACAACGCATAGCAAGCGAGACGGGACAGGCGCAACTTCCAACTTTTTATTCACCGCGAATGCGAATGAATACAAGGACAACTATCAAGATGGGTAGCAAGAACCAAACATGCGCGCGAGGGTTTTACAAAGAAAGTGCATAAAAGATAGGTGAGGCACACAGGTATTTCACCCCTGTGTATCTAAAACAGCAGTTTCATTCTTATAAACGGATATAGATGGGGCACTAACAAAATCGCTACAGTTTCTTTTAATATAGAAGGCCTCCAACAGTTCACGGGCTGTCTGGTCCTTACTTCTGTTTAAAACCTTTGCTTCTTTCAGCCTTGCCACACACTTAATCTTCCTTTCTTCTCCGCAGGCATTACAATGATGCGGCAAATGAAGAACCAGTGCCATTTTGTAAATTATGTTCTGCTAGTCGGTCATTAATACAGCGGCCGGTTTGTACAATATACTTCTTTCCGCATGTGAGACGACTCCAACGGCACATTTAACAATCGGAGCTTAATGTCCGTTTTTACATTCAGTTTTGCTTACCTTGTTGAGATCAGTTTTAACGCACACAAGCCAGCCAGTTTCTTTGGGGCGGAAAAAAACCACAGGAACATTATATTTTGTTGCAACATGCTTCAAATTGTGCGCCACCTTATGGGCGTACGGGACGACAACCGGTCTACTTTTGCTCTTGGTGAACTCATCTTGGTCACCTTTTTTACTACGTTCTTTCTTCAATTTTCGCAGCAAAGCTTCAGCTACTCCGCTTAAGATCGCTCCGCTTAAGCTACTCCGCTTAAGATGCACTTGCTGGGACCATTTCCGACATCATCATTGGGCAACAGGTGCATTATAGTTGCCACCGACTACCTCACCCGGTATTGTCAAGCGAAAGCCCTGCCCTGCGGCACCGCTGCCGAAATTGCGAACTTTTTCATCTATAACATTGTCCTCCGTCACGGTGCACCTGCGGTAGTTTTAACTGATAGAGGCACGGCTTTTACATCAGCCCTTACCAAGGAAGCTATGCGTTTCAGTGGCACCAGTCACCGTCGACCCACTGCCTACCATCCTCAAACAAACGGACTGACTGAGCGGCTTAATAAGACCATTGCCGACATGCTTTCCATGTACGTCGACACCGACCATAAGAACAGGGACAAGATCTCGCTTTATGTCACGTTCGCATACAACACTGCTTTTCAAGAGACGACGCGCTTCACACCGTTCGGTTTGGTGCACGGTCGCGAAGCCGCGACTATGCTGGACGCAATGTTACTGCCAGACGTTGCACGTCCCTCCGTCGCTGGCGCTGAAGAGTTCGTTCGGCACGCAGAAGCCGCCCGCCAGCTAGCTAGACAGCGAACCCGTACCCAGCAGGAAAGCGACGCTCAACGTTACAACCTTCATCACCGGGTGATGCTTTACCACCCTAGCCATCAAGTTTGTGTTTGCGTAGGCAGGGCCGCTCCAAAAAAACTTCTGCGCCGCTACTTCGGCCCGTACGAGGTACTGCGCAAACTTAGTGCCGTTGACTACGAAGTGCTCCCGCAAGAGTCTGTTCGCTCCTCCAGGCGGCAGGCGGCATCCGAAATCGTCCAAGTTGCCAGGATGAAGCCCTACCACGCCCGCTAGGACTTATTCTGCCAAGTCCGGCGCCACAGACTGTATTCCAGATTTCCGTGATTCCGCGGCATCGGGGTGATGCCCTTTGCAAGAGGAGGGGCAATGCCGCAGTGGATGGATGAATGGGTTGATAGATGGATACGGCTGAACCCCTCAAATAGGGCGGTGGCTCAAGCCACCTAGCCATGACTTATGAAATTTTACTCTTCTCTTGATTTTAGCCATTAATCAGATAAGCTTCGCTTGGTTACTTCTACCCGCTTAAAATCTACTTTCCCTTCACTATCCTTAAACCCCAATGCCTTGGATAAATCAGCCCCGCTGCTTTCCACTGTAGGGTGAAGCCCTTAACAGAAAAGTATCAAGTGTTCAGCCGTTTCCTCCTCCTCTCTGCACGCTACGCACAACGTGTGTATCTCATGGTACCTGGCTCTGTTTGTCTTAGTCCGCAAAACTCCCGTCCTGGCCTCCAACAACAAAGAGCTTCCCCTACAATTATCATAGATATTTTCTTTGGCAATTTCCTGCTTATAAATCCTGTATGTTCCCAGTGTTAATTTGGTCAGCATCCCTGTTTTCCACAGAGCTCTCTCTGTTTCTTTAACCTTTTAGCCATTTAGCGTTTAGCCATTTAACCTTTTAGCTATTTAGTGTCAGCCATTTAATGGCGCCGCCATGCGGTGGGACAGCACCCGCTGGTCTTCCTTGTCTTCCCCGGCTCGTGCGTTCGTTTTCTGAGCGTGTCTGCCTCGCTTGTTCTGGTGTGCCCTTCTGCACTTTCTGCCGGCTTTCGGTGACAATATATAGAAGCCTCTGAATAAAAATTCTTGTAGTTGCGAGTAAGCGCTGTGTCCCTTCTGTGTCGTGTTTGTTAGCGCCTGGTTTTTTTTTTTTATAATGAACGTATACCTACTAGCTCAGTTTTCTGCCCTGATATTAAGGCGTGTCTGTTCCCCCGCCGCACTACTGTTACAACCTGCAGCGGGATAATACTTTGGCACCCCCATCCTTCGCTGGTATGGCAATCGCGTGGATCAAATTCAAGCTCAAACTACTCTCTCCGGACCAGAGGTGGGCAAATGCCCTGATTTTTATTTTTCCTCCCTCACCCTCACTTTTAAATTCATGGCCCTCCCTCACTGTCGCCCTCATTTTGAAAAATTATCCAGCCCTTCCTCACCCTCATCCTCAGTTCGAAAAATTTGCTGGCCCTCCCTTGCCCTCGCCCTCACTAACAGCCGTTTTTAAACTCGAGTTATTTGTCGTATTCAAAAACTTCTGGCGATATTACTGAGTAATTAATATGTAAGACAAGCCCTCAAGGCCCTATTATTGGACGAGAGGTTAGGTGCTTATATTGCTGTGTGTGCGTGTACGTGTGTGTGTTGTTTGAGCTAATACTTGAGACAGAAACGAGACAGTTGAGCCCCAATATATCATTCTGCCTTTACTTCTGGCACGCACTGCATTCATACGTGTGCCCTGCACTTATAACATATTGTTACGACCAGGTGTTTATGCAGACCACGACGGGTGACTGCAATTAGCTGGGTCCGCTTGCCGAGCACGAGACGCAACCAACCACCCAGTTCTCCTTCTCTCCAGTTTTCAGTTCTCCTCCTCTTCTGCGTACTCAGCGATGCCGACCAATATGCCGACCAAATAGAATAGGCATCGCCTCTTCATGGGCGACACACTTCCCCCTACGCAGCCGAAGCCCGCAGGGCGAGTTAAAAAGCAACACGCGAATGGTAGGGCTTCATCCGGGCAAAGTGAGTCACCTCAGTTCGTGTAGAACGACGGCCGATTGCCGTGAGACGCGCTATGCAGCAATTGAGCTCGCTGCTTTGCTCAATAATAACATAGGGTTCATCGTAGTGGCACAGGAGCTTCTGGGACAATCTCCGCTTTCGGACAGGTCGCCACAACAAGACGAAATCACCAGGGCTGTAAGTGACGTGACGACGGTGGGCATCGTAGCGCGCTTTGGACCCATCTTTGGTAGGTGAGGATACGGAGGCGGGCAAGGCTCCAGGCCTCATCGGAGAGAAAAAGTGTCTCAGCAGTGGACGGATCTTCATGATGCTTGGCAGAGAAAAGTAGTATGGTGCCCATGGTGTGGTGTGGGGGGCGAGCATATAGTAAAAAGAAGCGGCTGAAGCCAATTGTCTCATGGCGCGCAGTGTTGAAAGCGTAGGTGATGAACGGCAGGACGCTGTCCCAGTTTTTGTGCTGTGAATCAACGTACATTGACAGCATGTTGATGATTGTTCGGTTCGTGCGCTCAGTTTGCCCATTCGTCTGGGGATGGTAAGGCGAGGAATGGGGAAAATGCGATGCGCAGGAACGGAGAAGCTGCTCCACGACGTCAGCGCTGAACTGCCGACCACGCTCACTGATGATGACTTTTGGTGGCCCATGGCGGAGAACTGTGGAGCGCAGCATACACGGGGACACATGATACGCCCTAGACGAGGGCAGGGCTGCCGTTTGGCAATACCGAGCAAGGTTATTAACGCAAACCGGAATCCAGCGGTTGCCATTATAGGATTTGGGAAATGGGCCCAGGAGGTCTATGCCCAGTTGCTCGAACGGTGCAGCAGGTGGTGTCACACGGTGAAGCTGTTCAGATGCAACGCTGGTAGGGCGCTTATATCGTTGACACTGAGTGCAGCTGGTGACGTACCACTCAGTCGTGGCCTGCATTTTCGGCCAATAGAAGCGTGCCTGGGTACGGTGGTGCGTACGTGCTGACCCAAGATGTCCAGATGTAGGGTCGTCGTGCATGGCCGGCAAGACAGAGGCTTGCAGGCTCTTCGGAACTACGAGGAGGAAGCGCTGGCCTGTAGAAAAATAATTTTTCTTCCATCGGAGACCATCTCGCTCGCAGAAGTGGTTTCTACTGCAGGGGTCTTCAGCCTCCGCAAGGAGGCTGAAGACCCCTGCGTACTAGAAAGTTTACAAAGCGAACAAGCAAAGCGAACTAGAAAATTGACGAGCTAATATCTGGACAGCAGTAGGGGGCAAATCAGCAATTATCGGTTAAGAAAAAGATTAAAGAAACAGAGAGAGCTCTGTGGAAAACAGGGATGCTGACGAAATCTGCGCTGGGAACATACATGATGTTTAAGCAAGAAATTGCCAATGAAAATGTCTATGATAATTCTAGGGGAAGCTCTTTGTTGTTTGAGGCCAGGATGGGAGTTTTGCGGACTAAGAAATATAGAGTCAGGTACCCCGAGGTAGACATTTTATTTTATTTTATTTATTTATTCATACTGTCAGCAACTGCCAAGAGAGGAGTTGGTGAATTAACCAAAAACTAGATGCAATACATTAACAGATCACCGCCTTAGAACAAATACGAATAGAAAACATTATAGGAGGGATTAAGACAAAATGACATGTGAAGTGGGTCAAACACATACCAGTCAAACCACTGGAAAAATTGCAGCGCAGCAGTAACAAATACAAGACGAGAAGGACGCAAACACAAGCGCTGTTAGTCAGCGCTTGTGTTTGCGTCCTTCTCGTCTTGTATTTGTTACTGCTGCGCTGCAATTTTTCCAGTATGCAGAACCAACTAGCCAGTCACTATGTTTTAAGCAGTCAAACCAGTCACAAATACTTCGTGAGGGCATTTTCAAAAGCTTTTAAATCCAACCACTGAACTACTTCTTTTTGTAATTTGTACCATTCGTCAACAGTGCGGACCGGAAAAGAGTATTTGAAAGAATCTGTTCTAAAGTCCAGAGGGGTGATATGTTTGGAATGTTTTGTTCTGCAGCCAGAAGTATTCAGTGGTTTGATGTATTGGTCTAAATTGAGCTTATAGCTAGCTACCTGTCAGCACATGAAAAAATAATATTAGCCTGTTAAACTGCAGTTTATGCTTCACAGTTGTCAGCCCGGCCCTGTTTCTAAGTTGAGACACTGATTGGGTTCTAGAGTACGAGTTGAAAATAAATCTTAGAGCTTTGTTTTGTACCCATTCACATTTTGATATGTTTTGTTTAGTATACGGCTCCCAAACATGACTAGCGTAAGTCAGCACTGGAAGCACAGCCATCTTGCAAGCTAGTAGTTTTACCTCTACAGTGGGATCATGAAGTTTTCTTCGCAATAACCAGAGCTTCCGCGTGGCCTTATTGCGAACGTTGTCAATGTGCGTTGTCCAGTTTAGGTCTTGTTTAAGATGAATTCCTAAGTATTTGACATCGGTTACTTCAGTTAATGCTTCACCATTGATTCTGTAAGGGAATGTTAAGGGGTCTTTTTTGTGTGTCATGCACATAAAACATGTTTAAGATGCATTTAGTTCCATTTGCCACTCATCACACCAGAAACTAATTTTCTCCAAATCATTGCTAAGTTTTTGCTGGTCAGAAGAGGAATATATTTTTGAATACACAATGGTATCGTCTGCATAATGTTTATCGCAACTTCTGAGGAAAAACCTGTAATCATATCACTGATATATATATTGAAAACAGTAAAGGCCCTATTACCGATCCTTGCGGCACACTTTGGTGTGCGCTGCGTGCGGAGCGGAGGAGGAAACGGCTGAGCACTTGATACATATCAATCAGTAAAGGGCTTTACCCTACAGTTGAAAGCAGTGGGGCTGGGACCGATATCAGTTCGGAGTAATTTGTTGAGAATATAGTGGCGTTAAGGATTTTAATGTGTTTGTCATTCGTCCTTAGGGGAAACTATTGATTGCCATTTGAGAGTCGCTGAGAAGGCGCTCTCTTGGGTATGCGTTAGGACGAGGGCAATAGCTGCCTCTTCTTCCATTTCAGAGGACTTGGTTTTGATTGTTGCGGAGACGATGTGGTCGCCATTCTAGCCTACAGCCACAATTGCAAAGGCATTCGTATGTTTTTATTATGCCGCATCTGCAAAAATTGCTCCGTCGCACTGTCCGTATTTATTGTGTATAAGGCTTTGGCTCGTGCTTGTCTTCTACCCTCGTGGTGTATGAGATGCATGTTTTTGGGAAGCAGGTTTGACTAGTAGGGCTGCCCTACAGTCGCGAGGAAAGTCTACTTTGCAGTCTTTATTCGTAGGTTAAAGGTAATTCCAAGCTTGGTTAGAATATTCCTGCCAGTTCTGGTATTGCCTAGTCTCGCCGTTTGAGCCATTAAATGGGCTTCTTTAAGTTCATTGTAAGTGTTGTATATTCCTAACCTCATAAGCCTTTAGGTTGAGGCATTTAGTGGGAGTCCAAAGGCGGCTTTTTAGGCCTGCCGTATCATGCTATCCAATTTGTCCTGTGCTGCGTTCGGTAAGTTGAGAGTATCCTGCTTAGCGCTAAGCCCTGCACTAGCCTGTCAAATCTCTTTCTCTCACCCCTTGTCTTCGATTAGATATGCGGCGGATTAATCGCGCCGTCGCTTCTACAGCGCTTTTTAGCTTAGTCGCAGTGCCATTATTCTTTCCAATCTTTTGTAAACATAAGAAATGCTGTAATGGCGGCCAGTTGGTTTGTCGTCGTCAGGTTGGCGGGCTATGATTTGGCACAAGGACTAGTACAAAAACAGGATAAGACAGGTGCGTGCGCGTATCTGTCTTGTCCTGTTTTTGTAACTAGTCTTTGTGCCGAATTATAGCGCGCTAACCTGAAGATGAAGGCAAATATAAGCCTAGTATTCTCATGGATTGTACCCCTTTGAAGGACCGTCCATTGACATACACGTTTATTTGCGAGGGGGAAGTTGTAGTTCTCCTACGTCATTTTCACGTCTTATCACAGAGTTCAGATTTTTGCTCTGAACAAGTGAGGCCGTATTCCCATGCGCAGGTCTCAATCATGTCCACTGCTTCTTGCAGTGCGTCTTCTACGTACCCTTCGCATCCTTTCGTTACCCAAAGCGTGATGTCATCTGCACAGAACGTGTGATGTAGGTCTGGTATTTGTGCCAATTTGGGGGCAATTTTGATGCGGGAAAAGTTAAAAAGGAAAGGGAACAGGACAGAGCCTTGTGGCGTTCCTTTGGTTCCCTCTGTGATTGGGGGAGACTCTATTGTTCCGATCGCTATCACTGCTGTTCTGTTAGAGAGGAAGGATCGGTTGTAATTGTGCGTCCTTTCTCTGGGGTTGATTTCTGATATGTTTGTCAAAATGACTTTGAGGGTGACGTTATCAAAAGTTTCAATAAGGTCGATACCCAATATTACTTTGGTTCCTGTTCCCTCGTCAGCTTCAATTATGTCCTTGTTAACCTGCAAGAGTATGTCCCGGGTAAATAGACGAGCCCTGAATCCTAACATTGTTTCAGGTAGGAGGTTAATGTCCTCCGCATAGTTTTGGAGCCTGTTGAGTATGACATGCTCTCTTAGTTTGCCTAGGCATGATGTTTATGAAATGGAGCGTAGATTTTCTGTGCTGAGTTTCTTAGCCGCTTTAGGAATAAAGGTGATTTTCGCTTGTTTCCACTCCTGTCGTATGTTGCCTGCCTGCCAGTATTTGTTCATAGGGTCCGTAACCGCAGTGATCGGCGTTCTGTCTAAGTTCCTGAGAGCCTTATTTGTTACTTTGTCTGGTACTGCCGCGGGTGTTTTTCGCAGTTCTCCAATCGCTAACCATACCTCTGCATCTGCGATGTCATCGTTTAAATTGGGATTAGTTGTCCCCTGGTGGTCTGGTTGTATGGTACGCTCATGCGTGTTTAGATAGCGTTCTGCTCGCTCTTTAATTAGGTCTTCAGTTGTAACCTCATATTTATGTATAGGTCTACAGGCATCCCAACCTAAAGTTTGCTGCGCGACGACAGCGCCGTGCTTCTCGCGTAGCGGCGGCATGGTCAGGCGATGATCGGGCGCGCCGGCGACGCGGCGCTCGGACTGGCTTTGTTGGCGTGCTGCGCGCGCGCTATCTCCGCGCGCTGCTCGCGCCCGTTTCCTCGCGGGCGCGGCGAATGGCTGACGACTGCACAGTGCGCCGATTATGTCCATCGGTGGGCGGTTTTTATGCGGTGATCGAAGTGGCATGCGGTACCGTGGTTGCCTAAGGGCGGGAAGCGTCTTGCTTGTCTCATGGGCTTCCCTGAAATGACGCATTTGCCGTGTGTGCTGTCAACAAATATCACGCAGGTGGCAAGAATCGTTCAGTACAGATCAATATCGGTGTAGTATCGGGCGCTGCAATATTGATCAAAAATAGTACTAATGATCCATCCCCTGCGGCAACTGAGAGCGCTGGCGGGCCATTAATATATGTGCACTTACTCGGCCGACACCATGTAAACTGGTGGCGCATACAACTGCGAAGGCGAAGATGGCAGACACGATTCCACATGTGAACTAACATTGAGTCTCTGTCGTACACACGCGGTAGTAGTGTGGCTCTGCAGATTACAGACCACGGACTGTAGACTTCGGGCGGCCGCGCAATAGCGTTACGTGCCCCATCGATGCGCATCAAAACTGAGTCGTGCCATTAAATTCTGAGTTTAACGTCCCAATTTAACGTAGATTGTGCGCAAAGCCGTTTTTGAAGGGCTCCGGATTGACATATTTTTTTTTAGATATGTAAGAACGCCATCTGCGGTAATTAGGACCATTCGGCAGAGCGGCTAGGCAAGCGCGAGACCGGTAGGAACGGCATTGCCTTACCATGCTAAAAATTCTCAGACCTCAACAGAATGGGGTTCATTAATGCACACCGACATCGCGAAATGCGCTTTCGTATTTCGCCCAAATCTAAACGCGGCGCGATTCGACCTGTGACACTGGGGTGAGCAGCCTAGCGCCAAAGCCATTGAAACACCGCGGAAAGGGCAAAGAAAATGGTAGCAGAAACGTCCGACCAACATGCACGGAGGAAGCAACGAGATCAAGCTGAGCAAACACAATTTGAAGACACGAAGAAACAAAAAAAAAACAGTTTCGTTCGATGGAAGCCTTTCATTTCAAATTTTCACTTCATACGCCAAGTGTTTATGCACTATGGGCAAGAAACTAGGTGTGACGAGAACAGTGCCTTTTCGGGCACATGAACAGCTCCTTCTCTAAAGCACGAGCGCATGCGCAAAATTTTCGCAACAGTGTCAAAGCGCGAGGAACACCCTCCAGCGGGGACGCTTTTCTCTCACAACGGCGTCCATGCACGCACGAGCGGAGTGAGCATAGCGTGCGCGAAGCAAGCTCTTCTCAGGGCGGCGCCGAAGCGCCAGCGAGAACGAACGAGCATGCGCGCACGCAAAACAAGTTCCTTTCGCGTGCGGGCGACGCGGACGCACACAAGTTAGTGGCGAAGCTCTTCGCCCAGCCTGATCAATTACGAGGAGTCGCTCGGAGAGGGCGCTGTTCACTGGCGTCCGCAACGCCCTCTGGCCCAGGTTGTATACCCTATACAGTTGACTTTGTTGCACGGGACGTGTTTGTTCTGAGTCAAGGAGGTGTCTCAGAAGATGTCATGTATTGTTATTTCCGAGTTGTCCGTTCATGCTTTTACATATTTCGATTCATTGTCGTGTTTGGAATTTGAGTGTATGTTCACTGCTTCTAATCTCCCGCCATTCATACGGTTTGCTGCATGCTCGTCTAATGACGCTTCCACGGACATGGATGGAAAATGATGAAGGACACGCTTTCAAACTACAGCGTGAGAGACTGGCAGTTTAAAACGCGTGAACGCTGGTACGTGACGAAGACAACGACATTGCTAGCAGAGCTCGAAGGCTGGGCAGCTCGTACAGGCAGGATATTAAGACTCCTCCCAAATGGTTGTTCAAAGGAGGGAAGTGTATCAACCGACCGAATTTAAACTGGAGTGGCACTCCCTCTTGGTTATGTGTTCAGCCTTACCTCGCGTCTAGTGCTCTGTTGCTCTGCCTTTTTGCGATGTGTTTCGTGGCGTTTCCTAAAAGCTTGTAAACAGTTTGGTTAATGTAAATAAAATATATTTTCAGTCAAAACTACCATGCTTAAAAAGCCAGCTGTCACGATGGCGTAGTGGTCTGAAGCATCGGCTAGCAGAAGTGATTTTTTAACACGCCGCGGGTTCGGATACCGATCTCCAAGATATGAGTTTTTGTTTATTTATTTTCTTCCCGCAGTGCGATGGCGGCTTCCGCTGCACTGAGACTCTTCAGCTGTCGCCTAAAATAAAACCACATTCGGGTCAATTGAAAATCAAACTGGTCGCTAAAATTGCGCATTTGAGCTGAATAATGGCAATCACTAACTCCCCGAGTCTGGAGTAAACGATTCCTGTGGTTGTCATTTTAGTGCCCTAGCGCTTCCACTCCGCCGAAAAATGGTTGTCTGTCTGTCTGTCCCAAGCCTGCTTCTAGCACGTAGGCCACCTTGGTCACGTGACGTTGTGACGGGCGGCATCACAAACTGCCCACTGGCATGTGAGTAAACTGCCCACCATGGCAATTGAATTGATGATTAGCCGCGAGAGATTCCTCAGGAACAACATGGGTCTCGCAACCCCCACCGATGGCAGCGCGTGCCATAACAGGGTAGTGGCGCATTGCTTAACAGCTGCACCTCTTCATACCAATGTGTTTAAGCTGCTGCTTTATTTCCATGGTAAGACCTCAGTGGTTGGCTTTGCCCACCACACAGCGGCACCGTTTTCCTATACTGCAATTCCAGCGAAAATAGAAAGAAGATACGGTTGTACTTAACTACTCACAGTGTGAATGAAAGAATTCCACACCAACGCCGCCAACTGGCTTTGATAAGGCAGTGGAACTAAAAAAAAATTGAAAATTAGTTTTTCAGGAAAGGCAATGGCGCAGTAACTGTCTCACATATCTCGGTGGACACCCGAACCGCGCCGTAAGGGAGGGATAAAGGAGGAAGCGAAAGAAGAAAGGAAGAAAGAGGTGCCATATTGGAGGTCTCCGGAATCATTTCGACCACCTGGGGACGTTTAACGTGCACTCACATCGACCAGCACACGGGCACCTTTTGCATTTCCCCTCCATCTTAACGCGGATGGCGCGGTCGGGTTCGACCCAGGTACTCTGGCTTAGTAGACGAGCGCCTTAACCACTGAGCCACCGAGGCGGGTCAGTGAGATTTCGTACAAGCATTTCTTTTTTAATTTCGCATAAGCAATTTTTGCGCTGCAGCCAGTTCTTTGAAACCTCACTTTGCTGTAAACGGACTTCGTTCCGGGACACAAGGCTTATAACTCTGGAATTCAACAGCCTTACTAGGTGGAATTTCTACATGTTTTGCTCTACACTCTGATCATCTCACAAACTCGAGGCTTATAATGAAAACGTTGACTGTGGTACCACGGTTCCTGGGCAAGACAGCGCTGCCGTAGACCCATTACGCGATCTGCAAGGCAATGCGAATGTTCTTTTTGAAACAGCGCAATGAAGGGGGACATAAACTTCCCCATTTCGTTTGTTGGCGGCCTGCCTTGCCCCTCCACTGCGCTTTTACACAGCGACCAACTTGCCGCAGTAGCCTATCGTGAGGGTTGCCCAAGCGGTACGCCTACCGAGTGCGGAAGAAAGTAAGGGGGAGGGGCGCATTGCAGCTGTCGCAACCTCTTCACCTGAAAGGACAGCAAAGACTGTGAGCCCTTTCTTTCTAGAAACTTTTTTGTAGCGATAACCACATTACGCTAGCATTTCGAGCCTACAGCGTGGCGGCGCCGTGGTTTGACGTGATTGGTCACGTGGTTCGGAGCAGCTGCGGGCGGCGCGGCGCGCCGGCGAAACCGAGTTGGGGGGAAAGGGGAGTGAAGAGGAGAGAAGGGGAGAGTGAATCCACGTCCAGGGACGAAGATGAAGAAGGAACGCCCAGCGAAACGCAGCGGCGAAAGATTGACTTTGCAATTCAGTTGAGCGAGTTCCACTCGGCCAGTTGTAGCTACCGCGTCACTCTAGGTTTAACCAGAGCTGAACCGCAGCCATTTTTTTATTATCAGCTACATTTGGGCGGTGAAGAGTAATATAGCCGCCTTGGCGCAGCTCGAGCAACGATCTGCGCCAGACCCTTCAAGTCAGTCCTCTTATTACTCCACATTTAGTCAGTCCTGACAAGCGACTGCCGGTTTAGTCACGTCCAACTGTGCTGAATTACAACTTAAAATTGTATACTGGGATTTTATAAATTGATGAATAGATAGCACGACGTAGTCTGGTACATAATTCCTACGTTAGCGTGTGTTGCCCCACAAAGGAGAGAACCTTTCGGCTACTTTCTGCAAAGCAATTGGTGGTGCCGTCGTCCTAATATGCCCGAAGTTGGCCACGTACACATGCTGATTAATTGAGAACGTCAATGAAGTCGGCCAGTTAGTGACCGAGAGTTTCTTCTCTTGACAAGAAACCTTTACTTATTGACCTTTGCATGTCCTTGCAGCTCGAATGCCAGGGAGCGCTGCACGACAGAGACAGCGGATGACGGACCGAGAGCGTATGCAGGAAAGTCCGTTCGTGCAAAGAAAAAGCTGTGCAAGTGGATTTAGACATGTGCATAGTGCTGTGTTGTAAAAAAAATAGAGAGCGCGCACGCTCACCAGCAGTGACGGCAGCCGTCAGTGTTCTCGGACAGCAAATGGAAGAGGAGAAAGTTGGCATATTGTTTAAATGAACGGAAATAGAAGATATAAAGAATTTGCGGTCACGGACGAACAATCAGCAGAGAAGCATGCAAGCGCATCGATGCGGTCATATGCAAACCTCGATTATAGATCTTAGCAGTCTCGACAAGTGCAGTTTCTGGGAGGCGGTGTAGCCGTTAATCACCCACACGATCCAAAAGGCGCGAACATAGCCGAGAACTGAGCACTGCTTATCCACGTTAACCGTTAACCCCAAATGAATCCCGAAGAAACATACCGAACTCGCGAAATCTTTGCGGATTTTGGCGAAGATGACTGTTGGTAAACTTAAAACACGCACCAAAGGCGCAACAACTTTTCGTGGACAACTACCACTCTGTAGGGTTGAAAATTGCAAGCAACGCAATTGACGATCGTAACTCGTCTTTGGCGGTGGCAGTGGCACAACATCAGGCCGGATGAGTGCGACTCGTCATTGGCAATTTTCGTGCATTATCTCATGACGAGTACAGCTCGGGGTTGGTGGTTAAAGGGTTAAAGCCACTTAGCCTGCTGAGATGTAAGTGATGGAGGCCGAGCGGAGATTCTAGTTTCAGACTTTACACAAAGATCATTAGAGTATTGCGGACTTAAAGAAGCAGGCAAGCTCAATAACGTGCATCCCACGTGCCACTTTATTTCGCAGCGCGAAATAATTAACCTGAAACTCGCAATACGTAAAAGGGCAAGGAAAGCGAACATGGATTGAAAACATAAAAGCTGCGCAAGGAACGAGAGACAGAAGTCCAGGCGAGCGTAGCTTTCATGTTTCCAGACTTAAAAGAGTCCACGTTGTTGGGCGTACATACTTAAGCGAGAGAAATGCGCTGAAAAAGACAAGAGCACAAGAAGGGGCGCATACTCGCGACTGACTTCATTCAGAAAAAAAACAACATATGTATACCTTTATAAATGCCTCATTATTGCCTGTTTTTCTTTTTGCGCCCGCCCTGGTGCTCTTCTCGTCCATTAGCATTTTCCTTGCTTAAGAATGTTCTCAAACCATATCGTAGAAACATCGTACGCTCCTTGAAAGTGAACACGCTTTTCAGGAGGTGCGAAGGATCATCAGTAAAGAGCGTCATCAGTGGTGGGAGAGTCGGAGCCCATCATATCCGCATCATTGAGACCCAAGGCAGGCCAGCAGTGTAGGATGCTCCAAAAGTGGAGAAACACGCCAAACACTAGCCCTGGGCTAAAAGTCCCCTCTTCCGACTCTTTGATCTTTACACGTGCCTTCCTTTTTCGCCCATTCAGGAACCTGACGCTTGGACGAAGAGCACAACGCACAACTTGCGTAGACGGCGCCCCTTGTGGGCCATAATTTTTTAAGCAGAGCATAGCAAGCGAGGACGGAGCGCACACCTGTTAGCTCTTCGCTTGTTGTACAAAGCTCATGATCACCATTTCACCACTTCTTGATGGTTTTTGTTAACAGTGCTTGGGCTTCTCCCTGCATTTGTATGTAATCTTGGCAGGATCCTTTCTATTTCTTGTTTCTTTTCACCTTTGCGTGTGCCGCCCACCTTTTGTCACGTGAGTGTACCTTCTGAGCCGCTGCTGGGCGCTTGTTTTACGGGTATGGATGCAGTGGCTCAGGGACTTTGTGCATAAATTTGAAATTAAGGGTTTGTGTGTTGCCATTGTCTTTGTGCCCTGTCCTCATTTGCCACCGCTGCTGAAAAAGAAATGTTGCAACAGCAACTTCCCTGACTGCTTATCTTATTTTAGATGACCATGTTGTCGCACGTAACGAGCTCTGCAGCACTTCACAGCATCTTTATAAGTCACTCATTCCCGAAGGAACAAGTCACAGACCTTCACAGATTAAGTGCACCTTAATAATGCTTTTGAATCTCTCATTCCAACCAAAGCCAGCCACGAAGAGTGCTTTATTAGGTTTCCAGCGAAGAAGCCGTTTCTGTTCCCTTTATTCGCCTAGGTTGCACGGCTTGTTCTCGTCACATCCCACAGCCAAATACGCGGCGCCTGGACAGCGTGGGCGTACAATAAGCTTGGAGCCAATCACGGCACTGAATTAAAGCAAACCGCAAACTCGTTCACTACGACCGTCTGGCACGAAGACGCGCCTCGGTTTGAAGGAAAGGGCACATTTGCTGACCTGCAGTAATGGCACACGCCACCACCCGCCGTTCAAACATATTGCTCAGAAAACGACACTTCAAAGCTCACTTTCATGCTTGCATAATTTTTGGATGATCCCTTTCAACAACATCTTTGCGTAATCGGCGTCGATCACTAAGAAAATTGCCGAAGGACGCTACTCGTGTTGCCTGCGTCAGCATCGCCTCTCGGGCCGCCTGTCTGCGCGGCTCGTTAGGCCTCCTGCGACGCGACAGCCACCCGCCGGCATTCCCGTTATTGTCCTCAGCTTCTCGGGCCGCGCTGACAATGCCCCTCGCCGGGCCGCCACTTGGGCTGCGTAAGCAGGCACACTATGTCCTCTTTCAGTGCTCTGTGGCACGTTAGGAAGTAGTTGTTGCGGGGAATCTTGGCATTTTTCCTCCTCTTTCCGTCACTTTCTTCCATCTAGTGGGCATCGATGCCGCGATACCGTGCCGGGCAGCGGAGCCGAGCGCTTAGAATGATAAATAAGCCGCCTCACAGATACTGAAATGCACTGCACCAAAGGCAAATAAATTGGCAGTTATCGATCCCTGTAGTTGCGCGAGCAACGAGAATGAGATGTAGGGCGTGCCTAAACGCCACCCGTTGCTACGTGGCATGCCTCACCCCCCGGACTGGGACGTGTCACTCGTTCCGGCAGCGTCATAAGAGGCAGCGCCGAAGGAACACACGATGCAGGTCATAGTCGGAGCCTAATCACCCCGGACGCGTGCTCCCATGCATCCAGCAAGCGGGAAGGGAACGAAGGGACAGGCACTGACCGTGTCTGAGTTGGCGGCCGTGACCATCTCCTGGAGTGCCCGCACCGACAGCGCCTGCTCCAGCACCAGCACGCACGACAGCATCTCCGGGGGAAAGTTCTGCGAAGATGGAGAGAGAGGGGAGGGCGTCAGGCAGTGCCAGATAGCAATAAACGCCCGGCAGACGGAAATGGCGCACAAGAGGCAATGAAAACTAATCTGAGACTCAGCGCGATACATTCTCATCTGTCCCCTTTATTGCAACTGAAACGTGGCACCCATTGCAAGTGGCCATTCTACTCCCCCTTACACGCTGGAACGAACTAGTGAAATGGAACATCGCAGCGCCAAGGAAATGAGGACATGAAAGGAATATAGACCACAGGACAAGCGCTTGTCCTGCGGTCTATGTTTCTTCCAAGTTGTCCTCGTTTCCCTTGCGTCGCAACTTTCCATCGTATACATTTGACCGGCTAGTTTACACGAAGATATGAAACAGTGGAACTGAGTTGTAAGCGTTCATTGTTATGATAACGCAGGCTGCCGCAAACGAGAGGAGAGAGACACAGTGCATTAATCCCGAAGCAGTGAATGATTTCCGTGCTGCTAAGTTCTACAACAGACGCCAAGCTTCACAATATTACCGCCAGTCTGCATTGCCCATTCTGAAACGAATTCCCCGCGTTGCATTCGTTCCGTGCGACGTTTTGCTTTTGTTTTGCTCGTGCAAACTGTCAAGTGCCTTTTATACATTTGCTATTACTATTCACTGTCACGCATTTTGCTGCCTCGGTGGTTCCGAGAACTGCGAGCTCTTTGCGCCCGCCCCTGCGTGCAGAGTGCGTGCGGGAAAGCGTACAGGCCGGTATGGTGAACAACAATTATTCTTTATGTGGCTGGCGATGCTTCTGCCTCCTGTTCTTTTTTTCTTTTTCTCTTACAGCGCAGCTCTTAGGGACCTGCGTCGAAGTCGTCGTTGTAGGTGTAACACGGCAGCAGAGCGAAAGGCCACCTGCCGCGCCGAGAGCGGAGGAATGGACAACCGGAAAGTGGCTGCCAGGTGAAGATCCCGGAGAGGGGCTTGTGGCGTCTCGCTCTACTATATACCCCGAGAATGTCAGGTAGACCGCGTAGCTGCAGTAGACAGCTGCACAAACTCTTCGATCTTGCAAAGTAAGACAGCAACACCCAGACCTGGCGTTGTGCTCTGTGCTCTTCAGTAATGCAACAGCACTTTTCACTGTAACATTTTTCTAGGGGCCGTTGATCACGTTACAGTCATCACCAGCTTTCATTTTACAAGATATTCGGGATAGCTTCAAATTCGCATCAAACATAAAGCTCGCTGTTTACATTTCGTAGTTGAACATTAAATGAACGAGCTGGCCAAACGTTTCATATGAGCACAATGTTAATTACCGCGCTAAGTAGAGCACAAAAGTGACCACAAACGAGAAAAATTTTCACCGCAAGCTGCAGCTGCGGCCCAAGCATCAGCAGTGATGCTGATTACTATTAGCAGGCCCAGCTTTCTCGGGCAAAAATTTTAAAAATTGGAAAGTCGTAAGACACTCTTATGGGAATACTGAAGGTAATGATCCATTATTCGAATATGTAGCAAAATATTTCTTTGACATTGTTTCCAACGATCGCACAGAGCAGTTACGACTGCCATAGAAAGCCAATGGGAAACATTTTTGACCATAGCAAAAACGTCATAGGAAAAAAATACAAGACTGCCGTCGCGCGATGTGCGGATATACTGATTGTTATAGTGCAATCTTACATTATATGAAAAAATTTAGTTCATAAAAGGTCTCCCGCCCAAAAATGCCTTTGTCGAGAGCTATGGTGAATGCTGTCGCATTAAAAGCCACAGCGGGAAGGAAATGTCGTCGATCATAAAATTCGCTAATTGGCTGGAGGCAAAGGAATTGACCAAACCTGATAATTTCCATTGGCTGAGGGAAGTGACGACACAAGGGTCAGTAATTCTCTTTTGGGAATTGTATTTACCGGACCGGAAGTGGAATTACTTCTAATGCTATCGCACTGCAAACACATCGGGTGAATTGTCTAAGATTTTTAAAATCTTTTTACCCTAAACGTGTGTGACCATAAATATTTCAAGTTTCTTCTTTTAACATTTCGAACAACAAAGGACACGGCGTATTAATTTGATGCTAAAATGTTCTCCGCATGCGGAAATGCGCATCTTTCACCATTCACTCGGGAGCGTGGAGATTGCTTGAAGAGCGTAAATATATGAAGAACTCCACGCGCTGGCACAGCGACGTAGGCTAGGACTAGAAGCGTCACACTGTTGGTTTCGACGGATGCAGACGTTTACGCTGGGGCTAAAAATGCTACATGGAGAGGTGAAGACGGCATCTGTTGTGGTGCGCTTGCGTTGGTATTCTTTACCGGCGTGTTTCTTGTGACCGTCAGAAATTCCACAACAGAAGGGGCAGGGTTTAATGACGGGCACCTTGCCATCTAGGTTCTGATATTAGAAAGCCGTTCGCGCCTCTTCTTACAACATCGAGCGCAGAGCTTTTGATCACCGCTTTATTTCTGAAAAAGAAGGTCATGTGGAGCAGAATCTAGGCCTCGTTTAGTTTCTGGCACGCCGGAAAGGGTTTGTCCGGAATCTGATTATTACTGAAGCATGCCATTTCAAAGTCTCCAGAAAGCAACTCCCGATATTTACAAAGAAAATAAGCAACATGAAAAAAAACTCTCAAAGGGCTCCGGCAGTACGTGCAACAGTGGCGCTGCAATACGGATAAGAGCGCCTTCGACAGGCAAGCCTATATTAACGCAGCACAATCTCCAAGGTGATTTCGTCTCTAAACGACCGGTATATACTGATATATCAAAACTCTGAAGTGAGCAGCCTTTTGGCATACACTGCTGTTTCTAGCATTTTTTGGCAAGTATCACTTTTGCAAACAAATCGCATGACACGTATAAACGAGACCTACTAGGTTTTGGCACTCATATATGAACTGCTTAGACTGCCGAATACTTTAGACAGCACTGCGCTGCTTTTAAAACTGCGTCAGAAGGACTGGCGGCTGAAAATTCAGCATGTCGAGAACCATCTACCCCGTGTACTATATTGATGCGGGAAAGAATATATTTACAGCTATGTACACCAGCGAAGGAACAGCTACGAGCGGCACTCAGAACGCAGTCAGAACTTCGTTGTCGTCTTCGTCTTCGTCCACCCGTTCACTCGCTCACTCTCGCCGTCGTCTTCCCGCTTCAGGACCCCCGGCTGATGAGACGCCGTCTCAGCGTTAGAGTGGCGACGTATGAACGTCGTGACAAGGTTTTAGGCGGCAGACATGGACGACGTCGGTGGAGGGGCCGGAGGACAATGGCGAGCACGCAAGGGGTGCAATTTCATTCATTATTACAGCGCAAAGACGGCACAGAACAAGAAGGGGACACAACAGCGCTGACTGTCAACTGAGTTGACAGTCAGCGCTGTTGTGTCCCCTTCTTGTTCTGTGCCGTCTTTGCGCTGTAATAATGAATGTAGGTAACCAACTCGCCCAAAATGTTGTATTATGGTGCAATTTCATAGTTCACGTCGGTGACACGGCGCACCACGCGGTAAGGGCCCCGGTAGTGAGAAAGGAGCTTCTCGGAGAGACCGACGCTGCGTGACAGCGTCCAGAGAAGGACGAGTGATCCGGGTTCATATTCGACCGCCCGGTGATGGCGGTCGTAGGCGGACTTCTGGGAAGCTTTTGAGGCACGGAGCCGACTACGGGCTATTTGGCGCGCCAGCGAGGCCTGGGCGATGGCGTCCTGAGCGTAAGCAGTGGTGGCGACTGAAGAAGACAGCATGAGTGTGTCCAAAGGCAAGATGGGGTGCCGACCAAACAAAAGGTAGAAAGGGGAATAGCCGGTTGTGTCATGCCGTGAAGAGTTATACGCAAAAGTCACATAAGGCAAGGCAGCGTCCCAATCTCGGTGGTCTGGCGAGACGTACATTGCTAACATGCCGGTGAGCGTGCGGTTGAACCGTTCCGTAAGCCCGTTGGTTTGTGGATGGTAAGCTGTCGCGAGCTGGTGCTGCGTGGCACACGAACGAAGAATGTCATTAATCACTTGGGACAGAAAATAACGACCACGGTCGGTGAGCAGTTGACGAGGGGCGCCATTGTGAAGAATGACGTTTTGGAGAAGAAAATCGGCGACATTGGTAGCGCAGCTGGTAGGCAAAGCACGCGTGATGGCGTACCGAGTCGTATAATCAGTTGCGACAGCGATCCACTTGTTGCCGGAGAGAGACGTGGGAAAAGGGCCAAGAAGGTCGAGGCCAACACGGTAAAAAGGTTCCGGAGGTACGTCGATGGGTTGTAGGAGACCGGCAGGAAAAGTGGAGGGCCTTTTCCGACGTTGACACAGGTCGCAAGCGGCAACGTAACGCTTGACGGAATGATACAGGCCAGGCCAAAAGAAGCGGTGCCGCACTCGAGCGTACGTGCGGGACACGCCAAGGTGGCCGGCTGTCGGCAGATCGTGCAATTCTTGAAGGACAGAAGAGCGTAGATGTTGCGGTATGACGAGCAGCAATGGAGGACCATCGGAGCGTAGATTGCGGCGATATAAAATGCCATTCTGGAGCAGATAAAGTTGCAGAGGCGGAGATCGGTTCGCAGAGCGGAGGCCATTAAAGATAGGGCGTAAAGATGAGTCGTGGCGCTGTTCGTTGCCGATATCGGTGAGAGCAGTGATAGCTAAGAGGCAGGGCAGGGTCTCAGCGTCTTCTAGGTCAGGTGCCTCCACAGGGTACCGGGATAAACAGTCAGCGTCCTGGTGGCGACGACCGGACTTGTACACTACTGAGTTTGAATATTCTTGGAGGCGCAAAACCCAGCGACAAAGGTGACCGGTGGGATTTTTTAGTGAAGACAGCCAACAGAAAGCGTGGTGATCGGTGAAAACAGCGAATGAGCGGCCGAACAGGTATGGGCGGAAATTAGCTACAGCCCAGACAAGGGCGAGACACTCGCGCTCAGTAATGGAGTAATTTTGCTCTGCGGCGGAGAGTAGGCGGCTTGCATAAGCGATGAGGCGATCTTGTCCCTGTTGACGTTGGGCTAGCACGGCACCGATCCCATATCCGGAGGCGTCGGTGCGAACCTCTGTGGGAGACGACGGATCAGAATGGGCTAAGATGGGCGGAGAGGTTAGCAATTGAACGAGGGAGAAAAATGAGTGCCCTTGAGCAGTGCCCCAGTTAAAGCGGGTGTCGTTCTTAAGAAGGTCGGTGAGGGGGCGAGCGATGCCGGCGAAATCTTTGATAAAACGGCGAAAATACGAGCACAAGCCGACAAAGCTCCGCACATCTTTCGACGACCTAGGAAGAGGAAAGTCCTTGACGGCTTGAATTTTGACTGGATCTGGGCGGGCACCAGAAGCATCAACCAGGTGTCCAAGAATAGTGAGTTGGAGGCGACCTAATTTGCATTTCGATGAGTTCAGCTGGAGTCCGGCGTTACGGAACACTGTCAGAATACTGGAGAGGCGTTCGAGGTGCGTGGCAAAGGTAGGCGAGAAAACCACAACATCGTCAAGGTAGCAGAGGCAGGTCGACCACTTAAAGCCGCGAAGAAGGGAGTCCATCATTCGTTCAAAGGTAGCCGGCGCGTTACAGAGTCCGAATGGCATGACTTTAAATTGGTATAAGCCATCAGGCGTCACGAAGGCGGTCTTTTCGCGGTCCTTTTCATCAACGGCAATTTGCCAGTACCCCGATCGAAGATCAATTGAAGAGAAATATTTGGCGCCGTGGAGGCAATCTAATGCATCATCGATCCTCGGGAGAGGATATACGTCCTTTTTGTGATGCGGTTTAGGTGCCGGTAATCAACGCTGAAGCGCTAGCTGCCGTCCTTCTTTTTTACCAGGACAACTGGTGAAGCCCAAGGGCTTGACGAGGGCTAGATGATGTCTTTTCCGAGCATCTTGTCCACCTCTTGATTGATGACGATGCGATCAGCGCTGGACACGCGGTACGGACGTCTGTGGATAGGAGCGGCATCACCAGTGTTTATGCGATGCGTCACTAAGAGGTACGAGCCAAAACACGGGCATCAAAGTCGAAGATGTCGCGAACAGATGATAAAAGGCACCTAACATCGTGGGCTTCCATCGGCGGTAGGTCAGAAGAGATCATGTCGGCGTAGTCGTCCGTTGGTTTCTCGGTTGATGTGGCCGCAGGCAACAGGCTTTGATGAGCAGAAGGTAAGCAGGTGTCCACGACTGATATGACACATTCGGCAGCCGGGCAGAGCGTGGCGAGTGAGATGCCTTGCGGGAGCGGTCGGATAGACAAGCCAAAGTTCAGAACCGGAAGGTACGCCGGTTGGCCGACATTGTACAGACAGTGTGCGCAAGCGCAATACTTCGCGAGAGGGCGACGTCAAGGTCCAGAGTGACTACGTAGGGACCATCAGGGACAGGAGGAAAAGATGAGAAAGAAATGTATGTGGCGGCTTTAGGCGTTAGACGGACAAAGTCGACAGCACAAAGGCGAGGTACAACTGGGGACGGTGACTAAACAGGAAGGGGAAGGTCAAGCTGGCCAAGACTGGTGGCGCAGTTGATGAGTGCTGAATGCTCAGACAGGAAGTCGAGGCCAAGAATGACGTCATGAGGGCACTGGCCCAGAACAGAGAATAGAACTGTAGCAAAATGGTGGTTTGAGCTAGTTGGTACATATTCACAATTTCACCAGCGCTGCGACTAGGAACAAGAACAGAGAAGGAAGACAAGGACAAGCGCTACTAACAACTGAAAGTTTATTTGAAAAAAACACAGATTATATGCACACAACTGACAACCCAAAGCGCCTGCGCTTCCCCCACCAGGCACGCAAAAGAGAGTTAAAAATCTAGATACAAAATTTCACACTCATGTAAGTTTACAGATGGTGTGCTAACGCACGTGTCGATGTTCTTGTGAATGTGATAGGCTTCACACAACTCCCTAGTTAACTGATCTGGATATCTGAATTTAATCTTAGCCCTGTTAAGCAGAGGAAAGCATGCTTTTTTGTTAGACACACCGGCTTTGTTTAGAAGACAATCTCTGTAATGAAGGGACAGATTTGATGAAGGAGCACCATTCAAAGAGGTTCTATGCTGACGTAAGCGTGTATTTATGCATTTACCGGTTTGCCCAATGTAACTCTTGCCGCATTTCCTACAGCGGTCGGAAAAGCCCTTGCTAAATTATCAGTCTGGGCACTCGAAAATAGTTAAATGTGGCATAGCAGTGTCTTGTTTAGGATCTGCACTTACTAAGTCATGTATTCATACTTTAGGCAGCAGTTTCGATAAGCAAGTTCAAAGGCTAAGGTCAGCGGGCTTCCCCAAAGATGTGATAGCGCTTGCTAGCAACAAGATCTTGAAGAAGATGAAGTCGTTTGGTAGACATGAAGCACAGGAAAATTCCGGCAATGACAGAACGAAGTATGCGGTAATACCCTACATTCATCAGTTATCCCATAGGCTTAAGCAGGTTGGCACTAGATATGGGGTAAAAGTGCTCTTTTCGGTCCCTAATAAACTAGGCAAGGTTTGTGCTATTGTTGACAAAAGAGCCCGGGAACAGAAGCAAATAAGAGGCAAAAGAAAAAATGCATGCCAGGTGGATCATGAGTCAACCTTTGTGCCATGTGCAGAGGGAGTGGTTTATGACATACCTTTTAAATGCGGCAAGAGTTACATTGGGCAAACCGGTAAATGCATAAATACACGCTTACGTCAGCATAGAACCTCTTTGAATGGTGCTCCTTCATCAAATCTGTCCCTTCATTACAGAGATTGTCTTCTAAACAAAGCCGGTGTGTCTAACAAAAAAGCATGCTTTCCTCTGCTTAACAGGGCTAAGATTAAATTCAGACATCCAGATCAGTTAACTAGGGAGTTGTGTGAAGCCTATCACATTCACAAGAACATCGACACGTGCGTTAGCACACCATCTGTAAACTTACATGAGTGTGAAATTTTGTATCTAGATTTTTAACTCTCTTTTGCGTGCCTGGTGGGGGAAGCGCAGGCGCTTTGGGTTGTCAGTTGTGTGCATATAATCTGTGTTTTTTTCAAATAAACTTTCAGTTGTTAGTAGCGCTTGTCCTTGTCTTCCTTCTCTGTTCTTGTTCCTAGTCGCAGCGCTGGTGAAATTGTGAGAGAATAGAACGGATTTATGGCGGCCGGAAATGGTCACACGGGCTGTGCATAGTCCAACCACAGGAGGCGTTCCGCCGTCGGCAACGCGGAGAACGCTTTGGGTGCAGGGGTCAGTACTTTTCTGAGGCGGCGTCAGAGGGTTGAACTCATGACGGACACGTGCGTGCCCGTATCGATCAGGGCTCTCACAGGAACTCCATCGACATGAATAGCGAGAAAATTTTGGTGTGTGCGGAGGGCTAAGCGAGGATTTTGGGACTGGGGCTGTACTGCAGCATCACCTCCAGACACTGCAGTGTCTAGTTTTCCGCTTACGAGCGTACGTAGGGGCCAGGAGAGGGGCGATGGCGTAGGGGCGAACGAGATTGCCGACGTAGGGAGGACAGGGAGCGGCTGGGGCGGGAAAACTGGCCGTTGACGGCAGCACTCTGCCGGGCTGGAGGGGGCGTGAAGTGGCTGGTCTGTTCGTTGTTGCGGTGAGAGCTGAGAGGATTGTTTGCGCTACGGCGGGGCCAATAATTGCGACAGTGACGGGAGATGTGGCCAATACGGTGGCAGAGGAAACAAATGGCCCTGTCGTCGGGCGTCCGCCAGTTGTTAGGGTAACGTCGACGTGGAGCGAAGTAGGAAGGTCGATCAGGAGTAACCGCAGTGATGTCGGGTGGGGATGAAAGACGTACGGGGCTGACGGGTTGGAGGCCAAGATTTGCAAGCTCTTGACGGGAGACGGCTTGTAGCGTAAAGATGGTGGGCAAGTGGTTGTTGCCATCACGTAGGTAAAGGGAGGCAGGACACATGGCTTCGAGTTCGCGTCGAATGATGCGGGTCACATTTTCTGGTCACATGGCATGGCCGATGGTGATGTTTGCTGGCAGGCGTCCTGGGTTATGATGAGCGAAGGCAGCTGGCGGCCGCTGCGAAGCTCCGTCGTTGGTAGACGTAGGGGAAAGGCGCACCTCCACCAAATATGTTGCGGGAAAGAATATATTTACAGATATGTACACCAGCGAAGAAACAGCTACGAGCGGCACTGAGAACACAGAACTTCGTTGTCGTCTTCGTCTTCGTCCACCCGTTCACTAGCTCAGTCTCGTCGTCGTCTTCCCGCTTCAATATTGTCACAGTCATGGCGGAAGTGCAGCAGTTAAGAAGGTGCCATAAGGCTACCGAAAGAAACGACCGCAAATAAATCAACAACTCGGCGGCGGCGGCAGCAAGCGCGCTTACCTTTCGTCAGACAACAGAATAACTTATAGGAGGGTGAAATTGTAGGCGAGAAATGACCAGAAACCGCAAGAGACATGGCACACAAGGCGGTATTGGACTTGATGGAATTCTCCGCAGACTGCCTATACTTTTCTGAAGACAGGAGGCTCTCTTTTCAGCCGGTGCCTTGTTGGCCACCCTGTGGGCATTCGCTGGAAGGTCGTACTTGCCCACCGACGGATACAGGCTCTGCTTAGGGCCATGCTGTTGCACGCCCTCCAGCTCTGCTGGAACTGAACCGTTCCCAATGAAAGTGGCTGTAAATCCCACTTCACAGCAGAATCACTGCCGCTCTCAGCCGCTATCGCTTTATAGCTGGCGACGAACTTTCGAGATGACGCGCGGCAATCGTCTCCTGCAGTATCAAACAACCTAGAACCAATTGAATGCCGCCACATATATTCTCGTAGATAATTCTCATATACTGCTGGAACGAAGACATCGGCGTTGAGACAGCACACAGGAAAGGCGAGAGGAGGACGGGCGCTCCACTGAATGAACGCCGGAATCAGACTGGTGTCGGACCGTGGCTTGAAAAACAGAGAGGCTGTCTGCAGGCCGGAAATTTTGTAAACCCGGTTCCGTTCTGCCATACCCGAACAGAAAGAAAGCGACGATTACAAATGTCGGACTATTTTCCCTGAGGCCCTGGGTACTCGGGCGTCTGGGAAAATATCACGAACAGAGATGCCTCGGAGGCTGTGCTGCGAAGCGAGGCGGCGAAGCCGTGAAGACGCAATGTGTTTTTGCCAGTCTTTAGTCGCATAGGCCCCGTCCCACGTCCCCTGAAGCTGCGTGCCGGAGGCGGAGAGTAGGGGTCCTCATACATTGGTGGAACAATAAAGTTTTCAATCAATCAATAAACCAACTCCGCAAAAGTTACGTTCTTCTTTCAAACAATATGTCTGGCCAACTGGCCCCTCAGTATACTTTGTTTAGCATTTCTAGCCACACTCATCAACAGCCTGGCTACGCCCACTTCAGGAAAAAGGCCTCTCCCATATCTCTCCAATTAATCGTGTCCTGTGCCAGCAGCGAACACCCTATACGTGCCCAACGCTTAATCTCAGCCGCTCACCTAATATTCTGCCGCCTCTTGCTACGCTTGCCTTCTCTCCGTTACTTTTAAGGACCATGGGTCATCTTGCCTTCGCATTACATGCCCTGCTCACGCCCATTTCTCCTTCCTGTTTTCGACTAGGATGTAATTAACCCGTGTTTGTTCCCTCACCCACTCTGCCCGCATCCGGTCTCTTAACGTTACACCCACCAATTTTCTTTCCAGAGCTCGCTGTATTGCCTTGAAGTTAAACCCTTTTTGTTAGCCTCCACGTTTCTGCCCCGTGGGTGAGTACCGCGGCAAGACACAGCTGCTGCATAACACTAAAATATATAGCAGCTGTGTCTGACCGGTACTCGCCAATGGGGCTGAAACCAATACTATATGGCGCCATGATTTTTTCGAAACACATAAAAGTAATGCAGGGCAGAGCTTAAAGTGATGAGTGCCTTAACGCGAAGCAGCTTTCTAAAAGCCGTACAAGACTGGTTAATCTCAAGTTGAATTTTCCTAATGTACCACAAGAATCCCATTCGCCCCAGTCATAGGAGCTGGATGCATACCACGATGACCAATCTTTAAGTTGGCAACATGTGCCAGTTCCTACAGTCAGAGCCCTGTCGACCTGACCGCGAGGTGCAGTTAAGATTAAAACGGGTGAATGTGACTGGTCAACGAGGGGGAAAAAAATCAGGGGGCACTTTGTTGATCTAAAGTGCGGTGAGGCGAAAGCCTTTAGCGCGGTGTTGCTGCTGGTGTCAATGATGTGTGTTGAGTATGTTGATTACGTACGCAGTCGTATGTGAATCCTAAATGCTGCAGACACTGGAGGTCATTTAGAAGGCATCCATCTGATGCGACGCCTTTCTGCGAAGACTCGCCAGCGTCCTAGAGAAGGAGAACTAAAGGAAGGAAGGAAGGAAGGAAGGAAGGAAGGAAGGAAGGAAGGAAGGAAGGAAGGAAGGAAGGACGGAAGGAAGGAAGGAAGGAAGGAAGGAAGGAAGGAAGGAAGGAAGGAAGGAAGGAAGGAAGGCCTCAGACGTTGCTGGCACATACCCACTACGGGGGAGTGGCCAAGACACAGGCGGTTAATTACTTGATACAGGAAAGTTTTGACGGGAAAAGGAGTGGTAATAGTATGTAGTCTGATAGATTGGAAGCAGCGTAGTCGTTAGCACGCTTAGCTGCCGAATGGAAGGATGGTGGTTCGAATCCCATCGTGCACAAAGATTTTTTTTTCTTATCGCGTTGAAGACTGTCACGGACGGACGGACACCGCGAGTATGAACCGATAAAATCTTTCGCCTTAATACTTCAGTGGTGGCTCCGAATGAACCAAAAAATAATGTGATGAACAGTATGCGTGCCGCCGCAGTGTTACCGGCGTGAAAAGGGACATGCCAAGTGCTGTCAGCAGTGGCTGTACAAAAAGCGAGCACCTGCATGAGCGCAGCCAGAAAGCATCCGAGCTGTCGCTCATTAAAGCATGCGCAGCCTTCTTATCGCTTCTTCCTTGCCGGGGCCCGCGAACACCAGGCCAACAAATTATTCTCATCTGCAAGCACATAGCGTTCCGAGGACAACGCGGCGTTTCGTAACTGACTTCGCTTGCCGCAAACGGCCGTTCAAATGTTTCTATCGGCGGGATATGCCTTCATTGTATAATATCACGAACCGCGGAAGCCCTGTACACGTTTGCTTTGTGTTATGGGGCATCCTTTGCTTGTTCGGAGCTACTTTTCATCAGGCCACACGGGTGCTGCCAAACTTCCATGTCTGCTCATCTTTATACGTTGCACATAGCAGAGCCCGAAAACTTACATAAGGATGTTGCTTGACAAGAAAATATGTCAAATCCGGCGTGTTATGCGGCTTTCTGCCACGCTTCCTCGCTTGTTGTCTCTTAATCCTTGAGAACATACTGCAGTCTCAGAATATTCTTGATCCACTATTTCTTGTTTTTATTTATGGGCACTACCATTAAGGTCACCCCAAAAATTTTGAACACTGACTGAGGCCACAAGAATAGTCGTAATGAAACAATCCAGAGTTTCCTGCACAACATGAGCTTCATCTCGTCTCTAAAGCATGCGGCAATTAAGCGCGGTGAACAAGTATTGTTCGAAGCGAAGGCATTCCAGATTGTTGCAGCAGAGTGCATGCCTACCTTGTCGGCGATGTTTTCGAGGTAGCAGTGTCGATTTCCGAATCCCTCGGCCGCTAGGCACACTCGGGTTCCCGTGGCTGTGCACTGGAGGCACACCATATCATCCTGCGAGAAACGAGGAGAGGAGATTAGGGGAGCGTCACCTTGGAGAGGCCTTCGGAAGCGAGAGCTTCCTCCTCCCCCCTTCCCGAACTGCTCCCGCTGGACGTCAAAATGAATATTTCGACTTGAAGCAGATTATCAATCATGCGCGCTTCTCGATGACCTGGAAGTGCTGGGGGGGGGGGGGGGGGGGGGGGTCCGTCGCGGCTCGTGATGACGACACAGACACGTATTTCTCGGTGGTCTCTGCATTTCCACATTTAGGTCGGCGCATTACGAGCGACTGCTGCGCGTTCCCCGGTGTCCAAAAGTGGCGCAGTCGGACCGCTATATAGGCAGAGTTTCACTTGTATAACGTTTGAGAAAACCGCGACAATCTGGCTATCATGCATAACTGTAACCGCCAAGCCGCTTACTGAGGAAGAGTCGAGAAAAAAGACGTCACACTGAGGGCGTTCTTTAAAAGAAAATTCAACATCCACGCAGCTTGTGAGTGTGCTTGTGAATAGAAATACTCATCAATGCTTAGAATGATCAGGCTCACGCATTTAAACGGCGAAGTATATTCCACCAGTGCAGCGCTAACTCAAAAAAAGTATGCTAGCGTGACAGAGAAAACGAGTGTGCCTCTGAAATCAAATAAAAACGTCGCGAAAAAAAAAAACCATACACCCTGTACCAGAGCGACCAGAGAACGTAGTCAGGAGGTCTGTCTTTTGTATAGTTGCGAGCGGCAAAGCATATCTTTCTGCCAGAATGCAGCGTTAGAGACATGGAACGAGTGGGTCCACATGGACAGCCGCCCGGATGGTTCGACACAGTAACGCGTCGAGGGAACATCTAACACGAGACGCAGTGCATTGGAGGCAGGCGGCGTGCTCGAACAAACTGCACCTCCAATCGAAGCGTGTAATCTAAAGGGGGCAGAACCAAAAACGGCGCCTCTGGCCGTTGCGATATTTACCGGTGATCCGAGTGTTGGCTGATGGTTCCTGTTGCGCATGTCGCCTGCTTGGGACACGGTATCAGCGACGCTTGCCAGCGAGTCTTGGGTTGCGAGGAGAGCCCAGCACTGGGCGCCCGCGAATGCTACTGCACTGCCGATCGAACTAACCTTGGCTGCCAGCAATAGGTCTTCGAAGCGCGCCGTTTTCAGCGGTGACGTCGCGTCGTTGCGTGACGTCAGGATCGCGTGGACGCGCCCGCCGGGTGCAATTCTTTTCTCATATTCGCCCGTTCATTCCTTCTATGCATTTCTGTTCTCTTGTTCTCGCTTGAAATATGGACAATGCTCGGAGCGCTGGCAACTTTCTCTAAGGCGAGGGAGGAAGGGGGGGGGGATGGAACGTTGCTCAGAGACCGTGAAAAGGGTACAAACGGGCGGAGTAAAACATAATCTTTGAAAGAAATCCTAGAGATTACTTTGTTGTTTCTTGGCATAACTCTACAAGGTCTTCCAGAACGTGCCCTTATCGATCGCAAGAAGAATCGCAGGCCTCAAGCCGGAAGGTTTCAAAGCATCGTTCCTGCTTTCGCGGGGGCAGCTGTGTGATTGCGTGAACAAGTTAGTGCCATCTCCTGGACACAAGCCGCGAAAGACAGTAGTTGTTGGCGATCACCGGCGGGAGAGCGGTTTGTCTCGAGATTACTTAAACCGTGAACAGGTCTGGCTGCTGATGGAGATAGGCACTAGCCTCCTAGTACGTAGAAGTGAGACGTGCGAACGCCAGTCATTCATGATATACAGGGAGACAAGAGGCGACTGCTAAGGTCAAAGACGGCTGGCTATGACCAAAGTTCGGTATCAGTTCATAATCTCCATTCGGACTGATTATCGCACAGACGATGCGAGGCGTGGGCCATTTATGCCGCAAACGTGACCAATAGCAGCAACGGGTGGCGCGAAGAAAATCGACGCGGTGCCCGAGAGGTCGCGTCTTTTTGAAACTAGTTCGATATTTGCAGTGGCACCCGTGGTAGCCGATGACTCGGGAGTCATTACTCGCGGCTTAGGTTGAACCACGCATTCTGTTGGATGATCCGGTCGAATGAAAGAAGGGGCGAGGAGCTCCAGTTGAGGAAAACAAGAAATGCTAAATATGATGCACGGCGTTTATTCGGTGCTGTTTCGCTTCTGGAAAGGTGCTTTGGGGACATCAATTCTGACGTGTCTTAAAGCGATATTTAGTGATCGTCAAGAAAGGTCCTGATGGCTGCTCTAATGTCGGAATTTGCAAGGATGTCATATAGCCTCCGTAGCTCTAAGATAGTACCGATCAAGTCGCTGGGCAACTACTTGATTGGAAGTGAGGACGAAGTAGGGAATTCGGTACAAGCCCGGATGCGATGCATCTTGCCGCTGCGGATTGACCTCGCCGCAACTTTCATTCTTACGTGGAAGACTATTTAGTGAAGCTCCATGGTTACCGAACTTTTACAGCCTTGTAAGTGCAGAGAACTTCAGTGGGTGCTTGGGTAAGTTGGCTCAACATTATCGGTACAGCGCAAAGAAATGTATTCTAAAAGAGGACACAGACAGAGCCTCGTCTGTGCCCTTTTTTCACGTCCACGTTTTGCAGTGCTCTGGTAAACAAAATTTTATCATAGCGGCGCCGTTTACCACTAACGTATACCACTGTCGCCACCAGCACATGAGCTGACAGTCGCGCACCAGGAGCCAAATGAGCCGGCATCTGCGCTGCGCACTTGGCATCTTGCGCTAGCAGTCTGCTGCAGCAGTGACGACACAAACTAAAACGTTGCGCTCTTCTAGCCACACCAAGCGGTAAGCGGTGCGCACTCTCCCTACGTGAATTTATACTTTTATTTTAGGTTTGAAGGATTTGCTACAGAGACACGCATCGATCGTGGAAGCTTGTCACATAACTAAGGCGAACAATAGGCGCCTTCGTGATCTCCCGCGGCTTCCAAACATGGCCGCGTTTTCTTCGCCTCATTCCGTGCCGGGTCGAATACGGCGCTCACAGTTGTTGCCTTGACCTGAACGCACTTCATTAAAACAGGAAATGTGCGCAGTGGCAAGTCGATCGACAGCCGGGCTCAAGGGAGCAGTGCTGTAGTAGCTGGTGCCGCATATGGGGGAGCCTACCTCAATGTCGAAGCGTACGTAGTAGAATCGTTGCTTACTGTTGCTTAAGTGGAAAAGTTAACGGGAGCTACTTGGAAGCGGTTTGTTGAATCTATAAACAGGCCATATGTAATAACTGACACAAAAAGGAGCATATTTCCCGGCAGTATGACCATTACATTAAGAACTTGTGCAAGCTTCCTTTGTTCCGTGTCTCTGTCTCGTCGACTTTGCTGCCATCTTTTTGTGATTGGACATGACTGCAGGGAAGAGAGCCCTCAAGACACGGACGAACGCTGCACTCACAACCAATTTATTTCAGCAATGCATGCAAAATATAAATGCTCCACCGCGCATGCGCACAGAATACAAAAGCAAAGAAACACACGTGCCACTGCCAAATTAGAACAATTTTATATAGCATGATAGATCTTATCTTTTCCGACCTTCAAAGAAATGGTCGTGCAGATCGGAACACGACCTTTTCTCTGCTGGAAGATAAGACACATCACACGATGTAAAATGTTCCAAGCTGGCGTTGGCACCTGTTTTTCCTTCCTTCTGTTTGCTGTGCGCATGCGCGGCGGAGCAATTATATTTTCCATGCATTGCTGGTTTATGGTTTATGGGGGTTTAACGTCCTAAAGCGACTCAGGTTATGAGCGACGCCGTAGTGAAGGGCTCCGGAAATTTCCAACCCTTCGATTGTTCTTTAACGTGCACTGACATCGCACACTACACGGGCCTCTAGAATTTCGCTTCCATCGAAATTCGACCGCCACGGCCGGGATCGAACCCGCGTCTTTCGGGCCAGCTGCCGAGAGCCACAACAACTGAGCGCCCGCGGCGGCGCCCATGCATTTAGAACTTCTATTTGGGCAAGATGGTTCATTGCACTCGAGAAAGGAAAACAGTAGCGCCACCGCAGCAGTGGCCGAGTGGTTGAGCATCCGCCTCGCATGCGGGAGGTGCGGGGTTCGATCCCAAGTGCAGCCGGGCACCCAACGGTGATGCAATAGGCACAAGCTTTCTTCTGGCCTGGTGCTCGGCTAGTAAGGGGTGAAATGCTTGGTAAATGGGTCTTTGACCCCACCTTGAGTGATCGAAAAATACTTTGTGTCATGGCACTCTTTGGCCATAGACGCCCTTGCGACATAAAAATCCATAATCATCATCAAAACAGTAGCGCCGAAACACACACACACACACACACACACACACACACACACACACACACACACACACACACACACACACACACACACACACACACACACACACACACACACACACACACACACACACACACACACACACACACACACACACGAGAGAGAGAGAGAGAGGAAAACAGTAGCGCCGAATGACACACACACAGCAGAAGAACGACGTAGGACGAGCGCTAACTTCATCTGACTTTATTCTTTGAAAAGCGAGCAAGTATACAGAAAATCTAGGCATGCGCAGAAAGAAATATTATGCGCGATCAACAAAACCGTTCAAGATATGAAATCTCGGCTTTAAAAAGGTTCAGATGTATCGCTGACACACCCTTATCCTCTTTTTCTGATGTGGTACGCCTCTAAAACCTCCCGTGCCTTACTATCACCGCTCCTGCCCAGAATCTTTATCTCATCAAGTCGTGGATCACGCTTTTTGCAGTGCTCGCAATGTTCCCCCTCCGTATGCTCAGCCGCTCGGTGACACACCTTGCACTCTGCGCAGTGTTTGGGTAGATGTGCACCTTCTGCATCTTTGCGCATGAGATTTCTTTCCGCGCATGCCTACATTTTCTGTATATTTGCTCGCTTTTCAAGGAATAAAGTCAGAGGAAGTTAGCGCTTGTCCTACGTCGTTCTTCTGCTGTGTGTGTGTCATTCGGCGCTACTGTTTTCCTTTCTCGAGCCCATGCATTGCTGAAATAAATCAGTTGTGAGTGCAGCGTTTGTCCGTGCATTGGGTGTTTTCTTCCCTATGTGATTGCCTTTTTTCGCGCTTCAGCTATGTACAACCTATGCAGTCAACTTGCCCAAAGGCTCGTCCTACTAAAATCTTTTTGAGTCTCGGCTATTGTCACTGGACGCACGTGCCACACGTAATAAGCCAAGGGCCAAGATGGCGGGTGAGCGTTAGTAAGAATGAAATTACAACGCCCGTCACTTTTTGAGAGAAGAGTCGGGCACATGCTCACCAACCTTGGCCCCGTCAAGTTTAAGGGGGGATTATTTGGATTGGTGCGGAGGGAACGCGATAGCAATCTCCTTTCATTCTATCCCGGTGCTAATTGTATTACAATTCTGAGGTCATTGCTCTTCGCTATTCCATTTCTGATTCTAACTCCGACTAGTGTCGCATTCGTAGATCGCGGCGAGTCCTCATACGCCACTACCGGCGCAGCGGTTAAGCGATGCGCCGCTGTATGCTGGGAGGTGGCTGCTTTAAACGCAGCCACTGGCGGGGCTTGCGAGAAGCAGGTTGCTCCGCCCCAGCAATGCACGAAAGAATTAGCTGCTGGAATCTTGAATTTCGCTCACGCAGTTCGGGAGGCTGCATACTGAGTGAGCAGGCTGTGTGAGCAATTTTCTCCTTCGAGATCTTCAGCGATTGTCCGTCGGGGGATAAACCACGAGCAAGATCGTGCGATGTCTGTGGGTTTGCGCCATAACTGTCGGCGGTGCCGCCATCCAACAACATCGTTTACAGCGCCCCCGGTTGGCTCATCCCGCCGTCCGCTCTCGAGAGCTATCGGCTTCGATATCACGTGCGTTGCTCGTGCTGTCTGTTAATTGTTTTGTTGCGGTTTTGTTGCGGCGTCGCCACGATTGCTTTCGCTCGTCCTACTCGTTTAACTACGTTAAAACCTTACCATTCTCGAAATGAAAAACAGGATGAAAAGCCAACAATAAAGCAACAAGAGAAGCCAACGTTCGTGCAGTTCTGCTTCCGCACGTTTAAAGGATTTAGGCAAAAATTCTGCGTCGTATGCTTCTATTCTTCCCCTGGCGTCTCCCTCCTCTCCCCTACAAGTGGGGAGGAGAACCACCGCTCGCAGGAAATCCTTCTGAACGCCCCCTGGCAGGTGGAGGCCGTGCCAATGCCGTCGAATTATACAGCGTGCGTCGATCAAGGATGGCGAGTACCCGTTCGGGGAACCTGTCGAGGAAGAGGAGCAGCCGGAACAGATACGCACGTGGGACTACAGTGAAAAAGCCTGCGCTGCTTGGCGACGGCACGGATCTCTCGTTATTTCCTGCAAAGAGCAGAGTCAGCCATTTTTTTTTAGTTATGCGTCCTAGTGCTTTTTTTCTGCTCTTCAGTTGAGTGCTTATTTTTTTTTAATTTAAGCTCGCAGCCGACATGGACTATATTAACTAAAGAGGGAACGGCAGGTTTTTTCCAGGAATTCATCTAGGCCTTGGTGCTGGGGATTTAAAAACTTGATGGACCATCAGGTTGGTGGTGTAGATTGCTCAATCGCAAGAATTAACGTGGAGATCGCATTAATTCTTGACTGCCCCTCTTTATTCGACCTTTCACAGACTTTATTACCAGATACTTTGGAATTAAGCGCAAAAGCTTCTAGCCTGGCTAATCGCGAAGCTCCACGACCTAATGGCATAACCGTAAATGTTCTCAAAGGCAGTGCTGACGTACTGGCACCGATAATGGCGGAGTACAGTTCCACTATGCAACACAGTGAATATCCCGTTATTTTAAAACTAGCAAATATGTTACCCCAGTTTATAAAGATGGACATCCGAAAGACTCCTGCAGTTACCAACCCATATCGGTGTTAAGCATTGTCAACCTGTATTTGAGAAGTAATATCGCTGCGGCCACAAAAATGTCTGCCTGAAAATAATATAATAACGTGTTCACAACATGTTTTCAGATATCAAAGGTGAAATGCGACGGCGGTGATGGCGCTAACGCAGTCCATTTGCTCTTCATTACAGTGACATAGCAGTAGTGATATATTTCGACATTAAGAAGGCCTTCGATACCATGGCGCATTCAGTCATGTTGCAAAAATTACAGCAGTACCGGTTTAGAGAAGGAACTCTCAATTTTAAAGCGAAAGTTTTACTGGCCGCGAACTTGCGATTTCGCTGTGGCGGTGCTCCGAGGAGGCACATGACGTCACAATGCGCGCCTCACCGCGGATATTTCTCTCTCTCTCTCTCTCTCTCTCGCTCCTTAGTCCCTACTGCGCATGAGCCACTACTAGCACCGAGCCACAGGTGTTCCGCCGCTGCGCAGCGCCGCGTCTTTCCTCAAAATCCAACTTTCAATTATCAGTTTTCTCTTTCTTCTTTACCTCCCTCTTTTATCCCTTCCTTTACGGCGCGGTTCGGGTGTCCACCGAGATATATATATGTGAGACGGTTACTGTTCGATTTCCTTTCCTCAAAAACCAAACAAAACAAGTGAACCGAAGGCGTTCAGAGAGTTCATTGGCGTTGACAACTTTGCGAAGGCCGTTCATTTTCACGAATGGAAAGGCGCACAACCGGCTCCGTGGGTCAGTGAAGACCTCAATCTCGCTTTCATGTGCGCGGCGTGGCGTTGGTGTCCAACTGCAAAAGCCTGCTTTGATTGCGATCACGAAATGATCACTGCGGCCTAGCTGTTACTGCAGTGCCGCATGTCAGCCACAACGTTGTCAACGCTAATGCATTGAGGCCACACCTCTCTCTCTCTCACCACCGCCACATGTATCAAAGCACGAATGAGGCGTCCGCATATCCAGGGAGCCAGTTATGCGCCCTCCTTTGCTCAAAGCCATCGCCGCCTAGAACCTTGTCAACGCCAACGCCAATGAACACAGTGAACGCCGACATCTTTCGCATTGTATATCCTGGATTAGCTGAGCTAATCCATATTAAATTTTTTTCACTAGCTATTTAAAGAACCCTCAAAAGTACGCTCGTGGTAAACGAATTTTCATTCTCACGCCTTGCATTTTTTAGAGGAATACCTCGGGGTTTTGCTTTAGGGCCCATTCGATTTTCTCTTCACGTTATCAGTTACCCTCAATTACGAGGACGTCTATGACCATCATGTATGCTGATGAGATTGTACTTTTTTTTCTAGAAAAAAGCGCTGGCTGTAACAAAAAGGCGTCATCTTGAACAAATAACTAATAAACCTTTAAGTGTGGTTAAGGATAAATAGCTTAACGCTTAGCACATTTAAACAAAGTACATAGTGTTTTGCTCTCCGTAGCAGCATATTGGCCCGCATTTATTTATTTCAACAATTGTCTGCTGGTAGAAGTTGCAAGAATAAATTACCGAGGCGTTGTGTTAGACTGTAACCTGAACTGCAAACCACACATTGAGCATGGATGTTCCAAGTTACCATCATCATGCTATGTTCTTCAAAGCAGAAGCAACTTTGATATATCTGTTCTGAAAATCATTAACTGCGCCTTTTCCTACTCTAAAGAACAATAAACCTCAATTATTAGTTCAGCGCATGTGTTGTCGTGTCACGTTGCTGTTTATGGAACGTATTCACTCAAGGCAAACAGAATACTTTGCACAACATAAAGTATTGGGAAGGCACGGCTCACAAGTAACTCCAAGAATATCTGCTAAGCTCAAAGAAATTACTGTACCCTGGACTGGCCTTCTCCTTCTTCGCTTCTTCGTTTTTCCCGCCTTTTTGAAGCAAATTGATCACTCTGAACATTCGAGCGAACACTAAGCCCGTCCTGTAGTGTTCTTCCCTGCTGCACAGTTTCCGCCACTAGCGTCAAAGACAGATTTTAGTCTGGACCAACGTGGTAAAGTAGAAAAAACGAAAGCGTTCTTCCTGCGCCGAGATTTCCGTCATTTGTGCGCCTCGGCGACGGAGGCAATTCAGAATTCTTGTCTCCTCGGGTGTTCGCTGCTCAGCACTAGCCGACCACCAGCGAGGGCGCCGGTGGACTCGTCTGCGTGCTCCGAGGGGCGGTTATTTCCAGGGCCGCTGTTTCCCCCTTACAAGACGGAGCAGCAGACGTGGGGCAATGTGGAGATCTTCCCTCTGCGCCCCAAGCCGAGACATCCGGGCCGAGCCCAAACGTTTGCTATTTGCAGAGCGGCGGAGGCTCCACTTTTTCTCCCCCCCCCCCCCCCCCCGTTCCCCGCGGCCATTTGGCTGTTTTTCCCACTCGCCTTTTGCCACCGAAACGACGGCTCTTTTCGCCGCAATGGCTGCTTGTTTCCACCGCGGGACTCTGCGCTATTCTCATCCATCATTGGATACGAATGAGGCACGCCGGTGCTTGTTCCTTGCGTGAACGTGGCCTTTGTTGCCTCGCTTTGCTGCAGCTATTTTCTCCTCGCCTTTCCCCCGACGCCACCATTCAGAGCGAGAGCAGGCGGCGTTGATTCTACTCTCCCTGTCTAACGGCTGTGCATCGCTGGAGTAGCGTCTGCTGCCAGCGTTGTTTCATTCCAAGGCTGGAAAACGGAGCGCGAGGGAAAACGCTGCCCGCTCCCTGCTCTGATCTGCTGGCCCCTTTTCTTGAGTCTCGGAGGAGCGGGTTGCGCCGCGACGACGAAGCGAAGCGGGGCTCAGAGCAGGAAGGCTGTTGTCTGCACTGCGCCACAGGAGGCACTGCAGCCCAGGTGGCGACGCGAAATATTGAGCATCTTTGGCTCCTTGTCGACGAGATTGTTTTGCTTTCCTTTTTCTGCGTTTATGCACCTGCGAACTGTTCTCGACCCGCCGCGGTGGCTCAGTGGTTAGGGCGCTCGACTACTGATCCGGAGTTCCCGGGTTCGAACCCGACCGCGGCGACTGCGTTTTTATGGAGGAAAAACGCTAAGGCACCCGTGTGCTGTGCGATGTCAGTGCACGTTAAAGATCCCCAGGTGGTCGAAATTATTCCGAGCCCTCCACTACGGGACCTCATTCTTCCTTTCTTCTTTCACTCCCTCCTTTATCCCTCCCCTTACGGCGCGGTTCAGGTGTCCAACGATATATGAGACAGATACTGCGCCATTTCCTTCCCCAAAAACCTATTATTATTATTATAATAATAATAATAATAATAATAATAATAATAATAATAATAATAATAATAATAATAATAATAATAATAATAATTATTATTATTATTATTATTATTATTATTATTATTATTATTATTATTATTATTATTATTATTATTATTAACTGTTCTCGTGTCTCGTCGTCTCTGGTCGAAGGTCCAGAAAGTGGAACTCCTCCTGAGAAACAGAAGAGACCGTAGTCAAACCAAACCACAGTAGTCGAGCGGGGCAAATAAACCTCCGGTGTGGCCTCGGGTTATCACGGGGAGTAGCTTGACAATACGGGTGAGCTTGATCGTAGCAGCCCTTACTCACACAGGCCGGCTGATCCTCTTCTCTTGAAGAGAGTAAACGCAGCAGGACAAAAGTGCCAAGAAAGGCGACGAACGCTGATTTATTGCACTCCTCTTGTGTTGCCACTGTTTTATTCTCTTTATATTTAGATCCGATGTGAGATGATGTCAATATCGCTGTCAGAGCCGTTTTCTCCTCCTTTTATGCGTTGCATATTGCAATCACTCAGTTCAGCCCTTGGGCGCGGCCGGGCAGCCACCATTGACTTTTAGCGCAACCACGTGACGTGACGTCACGACAGCCGGAGGAAAAGCTGGGCCCCAACTTGTGCAGTCGCGCGCGGCCGCAGCCACCACCTGACTCCCGCTCCTCCCGCTAGGGGCGCTGCGCTATGATTGACGTCACGGCATATGTATAGAAGAGCTGCGCTCCTTCGCCGGGACAGTCTTATACCCCTGTCACACGGGCATTTCGAGGGCCCTCGAACCGATAGTCTATCGACTCAAAGGCGATCGAGCGCTGCTACACGGGCAGTTTCAATGACGATCGAGTCAATAGCCTATCGAGTCAACTGAGCAGCACGGAACTCTATCGAGATATGCAACGCATTATTGGCTTAACCAAGCTAAACCTGGCCATTTTTGCTTTTCGTTGCGCAGGCGCTTTTTGTGGTTAGTGAAATCAAAGATACCTTGACTGTTGCGGGTACTGGAACGGCGCCCAAAATATGTGCATTAACGCAACAAAACGGAGAAGACGGAGAAAGGCGCATTACTATATTTGGCAGCTTAAGAACCGCAGCTCAATTTCATGCGGCATCAGACCGGAATGAGGCCCGAACACGACGACTGAATGGGGCAGCAAAGAGAGGCGATATTAGATCTATAAGACAACATAATTGTCGACTTTATTTACACTCCTAAGGTGCAAGTACTGCTATGTAAAACACTCTATGGTTCCTCGTGACATTGGTTCCTCGTGACATTTCCTTTGCCGGCATTTCTGCGCCCCGAAAACTTTTCTGAGCACCTGTACACACCAAAAGCGTATGCACGCTTACGTACGGTAAACGCAGGCACATTCCCACTTTTAGTTGTGAGTATAAGCTCGTCCTAGTGGCGCTATCTGGTTGTCAGGACGGGAGCATTTACTGTCAACAAACCCACGCTCCTCTTAAGCCTAGAAGCGGCATAGTCGTCACTCTAGGTATAAAAAAATAAAGCAAATTTATCGCTTATACGCAGTCTTATGGCGAGGTGGGACGAAGCGAAAGACCGGTGCCGCATTTACGGCCAGTGGAGGCAACAACCACGAATTCAGTTCGTAGCGACAGTCCTGCTTGAAAGGGCGGCACCATTTCTGTCGCCGCGGAATTTTTGCCGGCTGCGAAAATCGGTCCTGGGGGGGGGGGGGGGGGGGTTTACGGAACTGTCACAAATTCTGTCAAAAGTTATTGACAATGACGCCAAAATGACGAAACGATGAGACGTCACAACTTGACACA